>NW_006399938.1:2479573-2487891 GCF_000299155.1 Elephantulus edwardii | reverse complement strand
GTGTCTCTTATAAAATGTATTTGCAATGAATAAGTCATTGATTTTACAAAATTCAATCATTCTATCTCCAGCTTCATTCCTGTCACCAAGCTCATGTTTTCCGACCACTGATTCTTCTTCACTATTCCCAACTTTTGCATTCCAGTCACCCATTATTATCAATGCATCTTGATTTCATATTCGATCTATCTCCGACTATTTTTTAATATCTCAACTTGAGGTTAGCATTTGTTTTTAAGAGCCAAAAATTTTGGATATTTGGGAATATGGACTCTAAGCACTATAAATATATTTTCTCTTGAGAATGTAAAAAAAAAAGGAAAAAAGAGGAAAGAAAGGGAACCTAGGTAGGTTCATTGTGCCTTTGTTTGCCTGTATTATTAATCTCATTTGTGAAAATAAAAAAGGTGAATTTCTTTAAAAAAAAAAAAGAAATACAGATAAATTCTTCCCTTTTTGTTCTCCACTTTTAATTCTCCGCACATTCCGTTATAATACTTTTCTTTGTTCTCTCATGCTGCCCTTTGAAATCTTCTCTTTAGCTCTTTTAGTTCTGCATGTTTTACCATGAGTATAGCATTCAAGAAATCAAAAGATGTGGTGCTTTGAGGAAGTCTTTTGTTAAATAGCATTTTAAAGAGCTACATTGCAAGGGTATCACCTTAAAGTATAAGTTGAACCCAATCCAAGCCAAGGTATTTTTAGTCATGCGAATCTGATATTTAGACAATAAATAAGGAAGACTGAAGATTTCATAGACTCAAACTGATGTTGCAAAGAGTACTGGATATAAAAAAAGAAAAAAAAAACCAACTGCAAAAACAACAGAGTAATCTGTTTTGCAATAAACTAAAGTGTTCTTTAGAGGCACGGATGGTGAAACATTGACTCACTTACTCCGGACATATTTTCAGGAGGAAATAGTCTTTGGATACAGACATAATTCTGGGGAAGGGAGTTGCTGTTGTTGTTGTTCTTATCATGTGATGTCAAGTCATCTGACTCATTGCGACCGAATGTACAATAGCTCTGTACCTGCCCTATCAAGGGCCAACCTTATTATCTCCAACATCCCCACTCTCATTACCCCAGTAACTGAGTCAATCCATCTCTTGAGGGTCTTCCTCTCCTGCACTGTCCCTTCACCTACTCAGGAATAATGTCCCTTTCCAAGGACTAGTCCCTCCTTGTCTCAAATTATGCCAGACAAAGCTACAGCATCATTACCTCCAAGGAGTATCTTGGTTTCACCCCCTCTAGGACTAACCTGTTTGTTCTCCTGGCAGTTCATGGTTTATTCAATACTTTTCTCCAGCTCCACAGCTCAAAGGCATCAATTCTCCTTCTATTATCCCTAGTCATTATCCAGCTTCCTGATGCATAGCACATAATTGCAAAGATCATGGCCTGGATCAGGTGCACCTTAGTCTCCAGACTGGCATCATTGCTCTTTAGTACTTTGGAGTGGTCTCTGACAGCAGACTTTCCCAATGCAATTAATTCCTCTTTTGATGTGCTGGCTGCTGGTACAAAGAGTATTGATTGTGTAGTCAAGCAAACTAAAGCTGTTAACAATCTCAGTCTCTTACCATCCATCATGATGCTGCTATTTGGGACAGTTGTGAGAATATTTTGTTTTCTTAATGTTGAGCTTCAATCTATATTGTAGTCCTTGACCTTCTGTAGCAAATGCTTCAAGTCTTCCTCAGCTTCAGCAAGCAAGGTTGTGTCATCTGCATAATACAGATTGTTGAAAACAGACACTTCCCTGAATGTGCTAATCAAGTTCTGCGAAGAAATCTGGAGGACAACCACCTGGCCAACTGAGTGGAAGAGATTCATATTTGTTCCCGTTCCAAAGAAAGGTAACCCAACAGAGTTCATAAATTATTGAACAGTAACATTAATATCATGTGCAAGAAAGATTCTGATGAAACTTATCAAAAAATGACTGGAACAGCACATCAACAGAGAATTACCAGATGTGCCAGCTCAGTTTAGAAGAGGTTGTCATACTAGAAATATTAGCTAATGTTAGATAGATCTTGACTGAAAGCAGAGAGCTCCAGAGGAATGTCTGTGTTTCATTGACTATGCAAAGGCATTTGACCATGTGGATTACTACGAACTGTGGCTGACTGAAAAGAATGGGAATCCCAGAACACTAGATTGATTGTGCTTATGAGAAACCTACCTATACTTGGACCAGAGGGCAGCTGTCAGAACAGAGCAAGTAAACACTGCATAGTTTAAAATGGGGAAGGTGTAAACCAGGGATGTGTCCTATCTCAACACCTTTTCAATTAATATGTGGGACAGATCATCCAAAAGTCTGGGCTATATAAGTAGGAATGTTGTATCAGGATTGGAGGAAGACTAATCAACAAACTGCATTAAGCAGATAACATAAGAACTCATAGTGACCTTGTGAAAAACAGATGTGAGCCCTATCTTATCTTGTGCCATCCTTGCTTCAGTCATGTGTTAATCCATCTTCTTGAGGATTTTCCTCTCTACTACTGACCATCCACCTTCCTAAGCATGATGTTCATTTCCAAGGAATAACCTGTCCTACGGATGTGCTCAAAGCACATGAGATGAAGTTTCACCATCCTTGCACCTAAAGAGCTCCACTTTTTCCAAGAAATATATTTTTATTTTTCTGACAGTCAAGGTATAATCAGTAATCTTCTCCAACATCCAAATTTAAAAGGAATAATTCTTCTTCTGTCTTCCCTATTTATTGCCCACCTCTCAGACACGCAGCAAGTAATTGAAAAGATCATGTTTTTAATCAGGTATAATTTAATCTTCAAACTGGCATTTTTGCTCATCAATACTTTGGAGGGGCTGTTTACAGTGGACTTGCTCAATGCAATACATCTCCTTATCTCTTGACCAGCAGTACCAAGGGTTTTGATTGTGGACAAGTAAAATTAAAATGTTGACAATTTCAATCTTTTCTCCACCTGTCACAATATTGCTTATTGGTTCAGTGGTGAAGATTTTGGTCTTCTTGATGTTGAGATGCAATCTCTGAAGGTTGTCATCTTTTTTTTTTTTATTCTGTACAAAGTTGTTTCATTTGCATAACACAGAGTACTGACAAACCTTTCTCCAATGCTATTAACACATTTTTTTAGTCTGGCTTCTAGAACAACTTATTCAACCTACAAATTGATTAGATATGGAGAAAGGATACAACTTTGATGCACACCTTTCCAAATTTTAAACCATACAATGTTCCCTTTCTCCTTTTAGGCAGTAATTTCATGTTGTAAATATACCCTTTTGATGATCATAGTTGTTTTGCTATTCCCATTCTTCTCAATGTTAGGAATAGTTTTTTTTATGATCCACATAATTAAGTACTTTTTCATAGTAAATAAAATATATATAGACTTCTTCCATTATTTCTGCCTTCATCACAGGTTCAGTGAAAGATATGTACACTCAACAAGATAGACTGACAGACCCAGTGACTACCACAACAGGTTTGCCTAACGGGGATCCTGAAGATTGTATAGGACAGAACAAGGATCAGTTGTAGTTTTTATGGGGTCATTAAGAGTCTTAGTCAACAAACATCACCAAACAGCATAATTTTTAATTTATTTTACAAAATTTGAACACTTCGAATATCATCTGAGGTCAAGTTCTCTGAGAAGAAAAACATAGTCAATGAGGCAACTGTTTTGAGTTTTATTACTTTCTTTCCTAAGTAAGAGATTTTGGTCAAGTTATTGAAACTTTTTAGAACCAGCTTTCTCATTAAGAGGAATAATAATAGCCACTGTATAGGAGGATTGAGTAAATATGTAATCAGAGAAATTACTTAGACAGTTCTTGCTAGTTGTGATTGTGTCAATTCTGATTCATTACCATTTTATAAATAACAGAGTAAAATGTTACCTAGTCCAGTACTATCTGAGTCTGATTATTTCATCTCATCAGTGAACAATCACTCTCATTAAAGGTCATATGTTCCTTTGGGGAAGGCTTAGATAAAGATTAACAATATAATTATGTCATGGAATACACAGCAATTATTATCAAGTATTGTGTCTATTTCACACAATAAATAAGGTTGACAGAAAGTGGCTGCAAACAAAATTATTTCTGGCAAAAAAAGAAACTCAATTACCTCTAAAAGCATTTCTGTCAATAACAAATAAGCACAATTTGGGGGGAAGGGGAATTAAACTTAGAAATTTCAGATTTAGGCCTATTTTGTCAATAAAATAGTGTATATTTAATTCATACTAATTTAAATAAGCTCCTGTTAATTACACTCTATAGAAAGAAGATCATATTTGTGTAGTAAAACAAAATATGTATGTCTATATAAAGCAGATGCCTATAATATTGTAACAAATGAGTGGATATTATATGTAAGCACACCCAAATGAGGAAATTGAGATCAAGAGAGTATTACACAAAAATTTTCTTAATTTTTTTAAGTTGCATTTGCACTGATGTCCACACAGTTACTAGCTCTTTTCTGTAACTCTCTCAATGTGCCTTCTTTATCCAAGTTCTTTCTTCTATGTATCTTCAATTTAAATATGCATATAGATGAATCAAGTATCTCAGAGTCGAATAAGAGTTTGTTCATTAAACCACATAACAGTCACAATAAGACTCATTAAAGCATATATATATATTTAAACTCAAATGCACTTATCCAGCTTCTAAGTGAGTAAATTTACTGAATGACCTTGTATTGATGGGCATTTCATATTTAAAATATTTGAAATATATTACTTAATATCAGTTCAAATAATTTGTCAAAATCAACAGCTATTAAAGCTCATAAAAAATCTCAATTCCATTTAGTCACCTCCTGGCTGGGAATACTGTCAAGTCTCAGACCACTTCATCAAATTATTCCTCATAATTATACTGTCAGTAGGTTAAAGAAGATAAATTATTTTGAAGGGCATGTTTTCTTAATTTAATATATACATTTGCTAATGGTACTAATGCTAGGAAATATTATAATTTGCATAATACTTTCAGATTGTAGAATGTATTTAAATAAAACTATTAACATTTTATTTAAATATGAAAAATGCATTTCCTTGATCTTTTATGTAATAAAAGCTGGTAATATGTCTGTGAAGGACAAACAGAATAAACAGATTGAGAGATAAGATCTTTGATTCAATGTTGACATTCAAGTCTAAATTGCCTTGTCTGGTGTCTAAAAGTTGGCTATTTTTAGCAATTTAGCCTATGGTCTTCAGCTACCTTAACTGCAAACACATGTCCTTGCAACTCAGCATCAGCTGTGGAGCTAGGATAAGATAGGAGTGCTTCCCACACTGGGTAGCAAGCTTGAGGGTAAAAAGACTTGTGGTGACAAGATCCTGCTGAAAGCAAGACCCTGGTTGTGGAGAGACTGTGGGGAAAATGGTGTCAAGGTGTGAACTGAGGTTTTTTGAATTTGTGCTAGCCACAGTTAAAGATTTGGCTGTTTTCACCAGATGTGGGAAGGAGAAGCTGGTTTATAACTGTTAAAGGGAAAACCTTGCTAGTTGACTTGGTTATGATTACTTTGAGACAAATCTTGTTGGATGATTTGGATTTGACTGCTGGACAGAAACTGAAGCCTGGAATTATTGAAGAATTGTATTTTGAAACTGTTGGCCTGAAGCTTGGGCTTGTTGGGGTTATATTCTCTGTCTCTCAGACTATCCAACTTTCTTCCCTAACAAACCTCATTTTTTTTGTTATCAGAACTGTGAGTCAGTGAGTCAGCAACAAATGAATGAACCCCTTGCAGCTCGGTGCCTATAGAGACCAGGGGGCTGGGCTGTGGGCTCTTTAGCTTCCTCTTCCTCTGGCACGGTAAGGGGCTGTGTGATTCTCACTCCCTCTGGTTCTTTCAGAGAGATGCTCTTTATGGCCCATTTTCTCCTTGTTAGACACCTTGCTATTGACAAGCTATACCAACTTTTCATTTATCTACAAGCTTAGGTTCTGAAGATCTGGTTGTTATTTTAAAATATGGGATGAGAAACGACAATAGTTATAGAACAGGGTTCAGGTCTTTTGTTCGTAGAGTCACTATGAGTTGTGTTTAACTAGGTGGCACTTAACAACAACAACAATAATAGAACACAAAATAGATGATCACTGCCAGCTACATAATTATATATGCTGAAAATTATATAACTGTGTAATTATTAAATAACTGAGAAGCCAGTTATACCCAAAATGACAAATATTCTTTGCCATCACAGTAAATGAGAAATACTATTGGACACAAGATATCAGTGAATGTGGAGTAGATGTATTCATTCACAAGCAATCTATCAACAAGAATTCAACTGACATCATGGTGATCCATGGTGTGCTTGCCACAGAAATCTCTTTTAGGGCCTTAAAGGGAACTTTCCATTGAAGCCTTTGATTGCTCAATGGCCAGTCATCCCTTATTGTATATGATTGTCAAAAACTACCAGAAGAATATTTATTTGTGCCTTATTGCCGATGTAAAGGCATTTAACTATGTAGATCATAACAAATTATGACTAAAATTGAGAAGAACGGCAATCCCAAAACAATTATGCACATGTGAAACCTACACCTACACCAAAAGGCTACTATGCAAAACAAACATAGCAAGGTTTAAAACATTACATAGTTTAAAATGAAGAAAAAATGTGTCAGGGTTTTATTCTTTCTCTATATCTACTTAATATGTATGCTGAATGAATAATTTAAGAATCTGTCACTACGAGTCACAAGTGACTTGATGGCTCATAACAACAACAGTCTGTTAGAAGAATGTGGCATCAGGATGGGAGGAAGATTCATCAATAACCTTTGTTATGAAATGACATAACCTTATTTGCTGAAAGTAAGAAGTTGAAGCACTTACTGCAGAGAGTTAAGGACTGCAGCCTTCACTATGGAGTGCATTTTAACATCAATAAAACAGTTCGGTGGGTGGGTGGGATGAATGAAATGGGAAGGATCTTTTGAGTAAAACAATGTATTCAAACTTAGTAAATAAATAAGAATTAAAATAAAAGAAATAAAACAAAAATTCTCACCACTGAATCTATAGGCTACAATAGAAGGAGACAAGATTGAAGTTTTACTTGAGTTCAGAAGCAGTACACTTGATACCAGAAGTCAAGAGATCAGGAGATGTATTGCACTTGCAAAGTCTCTCCAAATTGTTGAGGGGCAATGATGTTAATTTGAAGAATAAGGTGTGTCTGTTCCAGGCTGTGGTCTTTTCAATTATTTGTATGCTACTGAGAGCTGGACAATGACTAAGGATGACAGAAGAATCAATGTCTTTGAACTGTGGTGTTCAAGAGGAATACTGAATAACCCATGTACTGCTAGAAGAATACAAAAGTTACATCTTAGAGAATGTGTATCCTGAGTGCTCCTTGGAGGCAAAGATAATAATGCTTACTTTCACATACCTTGGGCTTGTAGCTATTCTTGAAGAAAGACATCATTCTCACAAAGGTGGAGGGAAGGCGAAAGAGAGGAAGATACTCAACCAGGTGTATTGACACAATAACTGAGCAATGGACTCAGTGTGTCAGAGATTTTGTAGATGACATAGGATAGGATGAGCCTCAGGCCTATTGTTGTTCATAGGGTTGCTATGAATTGTACTCAAATCAGTCACATCTAATGACAATCAAAACACAATGAAGAGACTGGTTTCACACTAAAGTATAGCTTTTAGTGAATCCTTACTATCACAAACTCAGAGTAACTGTGACAAGCTGTCTTCTCAGTATTTTGCTCATTATGGAACTATTCAGCCATATGTGAACAGCTATCTCCTGATTGCATTTTCACTATCACTGTTTTTCCCAGAGTTGACTGAAAGTAATTTAATGTAATTAAAATTACTATAATGAGCACTAATGTGCATTAATCAACTCTTGCTCAAAATTCCATAAAATTATAATTAGACATATATATCTGAGTGAGTTACATTTCTTTGGAAGATATTTTCTAACCTTTGTTCATGTTCATTATCTTAAATATTTGTCTTTAAAAGCACGTAGTAACACTGACATTAATGCAGTGGCAAATAGAAATAGTGTTTCTCAGTGAATTTTTAGTTGTTTTTAGTATGCATAAAAGGTAAGATACAAAGAAAATAATAAGCTTTTAAAAAATTAAAATATTAAAGCAAATAATTAAAATATATACAAATTTGTAGGGAATTAATTTACACTGCTGTCTTACTCTGTCTCCATCCCTTTTCAGTCTGTATGCAGAACAGATCATCAGAGATGCTGGGCTGTGAGAGGAGGAATGTGGCATCAAGATTGGTT
>NW_006399938.1:2463312-2472622 GCF_000299155.1 Elephantulus edwardii | reverse complement strand
GCCAGGGATGTGTCCTATCTCCATACCTTTTCAACCTGTATGAAGAGCAGATTATCCGAGAAGCTGGGCTCTATGAGGAGAAGCATGGCGTTAGGATTCGTGGACAATCTATCAACAATCTGCGTTATGCAGATGACACAACCCTGCTTGCTGAAAATGAAGAGGACCTGAAGTACTTACTGCAGAGGTAAAGTCTGCAGCCTTCAATGTGGATTGAAGCTTAACATCAAGAAAACAAAGATTCTCATCACTGGGCCGATTGGGTGAAGCATGATAGATGGTGAAGAGATTGAGATTGTTGACAGCTTCAGTTTGCTTGTTTCTACAATCCACACTCTTGGTACCAGCAGCCAATATTGCACTGAGAAAATATGCTGTCAGAGACCTCTCCAAAGTACTAGAGAGCAATGATGTCAGTCTGGAGACTAAGGTGCTCCTGATACAGGCCGTGGTCTTTGCCATTACTTGCTATGCATCAGAGAGCTGGACAATGATTAGGGATGGTAGAAAGTGGTTTGTGATTAACTTGTAGCCTAAGATTGGTGATGTTAAATTCCCCTCACCTTCTATGAGGTACTATTACAGTCAAGAAAATCTGTGGAGAACTTCTACTCTGTGATACATGGAATCTCTGTGATTCAAAATATACTCAATGACAATATATTTTTTCCTCATATTTACATGTTATTGTTATTTGTCATCAAGTTGCCTGCAACTCATAACAACCCTGTGTACAATAGGTAAGTGGAAGGATCTTTTGTGAAAAACTATGTATTAAAACTTTGTAGATAAATCAGAATAAAACATACACACATACAAAAGACAATGTACAAAAATTATTGTATAAAACTAAATGTACATGAAAGAAATAATGTATACAAGTAATTGTATAAAAGTGAATGATGGTATAAATAATAATAAATTTTTAAAAAGACAAAAACCCAAAATACATCCTTGTCTCTCAAAAAAAAATTGACATACATTGCTGAAAATGGAATAATTAATTACAAATTCCACTAATAATACCCTCACACACCTGTCAATAGAAAAATATATTCAACAAACCTGTAGAGAAATGTATAGATAGAAAGATAGATAGATAGATCGATAGATCGATAGATAGATAGATAGATAGATAGATAGATAGATAGATAGATAGATAGATACAATGTGGCCTTCATATCATTAGAAAAATAAAGATATCTGGGTTTCTTTAAATTGTGCTCACTGGTATTATCACTGAATTCTAATCAGTATTCTGAACTAATTTAATATATGTCAAAATCAGATTTACCCTTCACTCATTTCAAATAATTTCAACAAATACTAGTATATCACAATTTTTTATTCATTCAAAGGTATTATTCTACATCCTCTCCTCAGGAACTGATTTAAGCTAAAATGTTTTCCCCACAGCACTTTGTATGCAGCCTTAGGCTTATTATGATTTTTCATGGTTGATCTTATTTTATATGAATATCAGGATAATATACTTTCCTTTCAATTCATTATTCTTGGCCTTAGGATGACCTTTTTGTTTAGTTTTTATTGCCTTTTTATCAGCCATCAACATTCCTGGTTTTATTGCAATAAAGTTTAATGCTACTGACTTTAGAAAAACAAGGTAACTGAGATTTGCTTTAGTTTCAACATAAGTACCTTGAATCATCAATTTAACACACTTTTCAAAGCCTTTAAAGTCAATTGCCACATACAAAAATGAGCAAGAGAAATTACATGGGTCTAGAAGATAAAAGAATTGACAATTTTATTATTATTGTCTTCATCCTTTATTCCTATCAGGAGAAGAGGATACCCTTGGTTCTCTTTTAACTTTCTTCTAATATTGACAGAATTTTCAGGTCTCTGGGTTCTATATTTTCAAAGGAGAAAATTGTATTCAAACTCTGTGTTCACCTCTTCTTAAAAATGTATATATAATAGTTGCAGGCAGATGAATGGCACATAACAACAACAACAATAGTTACATTAATCATTAAACAGTGGTCATAGAATTAATTTCTATAGATAACATGTTTATTAAGTTTTTCTTACGGTGAGGAATAAGCACAAGCAAATACAAAGGGGAAAAAGATTTTAAAAAGTAATTTAAAAACATTATTTAAGTACCATTCACAAAGAAATACATTGATTAGAAGAATGAAAATTAATTCATATAGTAACATATGGTTGGAAAAGACAATTAAATTGTGATAAAAATTATTTGCCAAATTATTAAACTGATTAATAGAAAATCACTCAATATTCATGGCATTTGCATTGTCAATGAACAAAACTCTAAAAGTTAAATTTAGAAGATAAAGCTTTTTAAATAGATAAACTTAATACTTATTAAGTAATTAAATGAAGTTACATTTCCAATTTTATGACTCAACAAATAAATTTTAATTTACTGTACATACTTTATACATATAAATTAATAACTAAATAAATTTATGACAATAAATTAAAGAGTTATAGAGAAAAATAGAAACTGAAACTCCATGACTAGGAAGTTAGTAATAATGTTGTTGTTGTTATTGTTGTTGATGTTAGGTGTCATGAACTTGTAGACGACTCATAGCGACCCTATGAACAAAAGACCTGAGAGCACTGTTCATAGAGTTTCCGGAGACAAGCCATTTAGGAAGTGGAAGCTACTCCTGCTTCCAAGCTTGTTTTAATTGGGAAGTTCCAGCAAACATTCCACCATGGGTAACCATTATCACATTTGGCACATCAGTGTCACAGTGTTTAGCACCACAGCAACCACGAGTTACCTCTGTATAGCAATGCACAGACTGTGCTATACCACGTAGAAGAATGTTTGAGGAAAAAAAAAAAAAAACAACAAACCCAACAAAAAAAACAAACCCACAAAAACAAAAACAAACAAACAAACCAATTTGTACCAGGGCCAAGGGCTGCAGGCCCAAGAGCCCTTTAGGAATTTAAGCCACTGCTTGCCTCAAACCCTGGGCCAAACTTCAAGAGCCTCCCTTGCTCCTGGGGAGAAGAACAGTACCACACATCAAACACAAGCCCGAAAAAGCACACAACCCAAAAAAAATCGTGATTACTTGTGCGTGTGGAGCACCATGCCCAGTCAGCAAGGAGCTACAGAAACCCTGAGTGGAGTCATCCAGGAACAACCCGGCTGCCTTCTCCTTCCCTCTCCTTTAAGGAATTTAAGCCACTGTTTGCCTTAAACCCTAGGGCAAGTCTCAAGGGCCTCGCTCGCTTCTGGGGGGAAAAGCAGTAAGAATAATAGCAACAAAACAAGAATGCATTGCTTCTAAGTCATAGCTGACCTTCCAGTGAGTTTTCAGAGGTTGCAAATTATACAGGAGCAATTTCCGGATCTTTTTCCCTCAAAGAAGTGGTCGACTAGAACCAGTTTTCTTCGGGTTGATAATGTAACTCTTTAACTATCATCAGATATTAATAGATTGTTTTCTCCCTAAAGAGCCAAAGCTCCTTAGTAAGAGAAAAATCAATCAATGTCTAAAACAATAATATTTTACTTTTGAAATGTCTTTTAATAATGTTCAACTACAAATCCTTTATAAAATAACATTTAAACAAAATTTAACAATGCATATTTGTTAAATATCAAAATTATGTTAGTCACTATGCTTTTAGATATTTAGTAGAATTTCCTACAATTTTCTTAATAGCTCATTTTGTATTAGGTACCATCATATTAGTTCTTTCACGTACTGACTCTATGTATAGCAGAATGAAACGCTGTCTGGTCCTGAACCAACCTAAAGTCATTCATAAGTTTTGAGTCCACTGTCACAGCCACTATATCTTACTATGGATCTTATTGTTTTGCTTAACCGATAATTTACCAAGCATATTTTTTTTCTAGAGACTGATTCTTTCTGATAACACAGCCTAAGTATTAAAGGTCATTTCATCATTCTTGATTCCAATATTATTCTGGTTGAACTTGTTCCAAGACCTACTTGTTCCTTCTTCAGGTAGTCCATGAAATAACAAATATTCTTCAAAAATATCACCAACCAAAGGTTCCTCTTTGGTCTTCTTCGTGGTAAAAGGAAACACCTCTTTACTTAAAAATTCAGTAGCTGTTCTGTTAAATTTTGCTATTTTGACTGGAGTGAGATAATATGATGACTGCCACAATGGACTCTTGTGACTAAGGAAGTGTGAGGATGACAGAGAATAGAACAAGGTTCATATTTTCTGTTCATAGGGTCACTATGAGTTGTACACAATTCAAAGGCACCTAACAACAATGACAACAACTTGAGAAGAATGGCTGTTCCAGCAAGATGATCCAACAGAGTGTGGAAATTATCAAACAACATCATTAATATCACATGCAAGCAAGATTCTACTCAAGATTACCCAAAAATAACTGGAACAGCACATCAATAGAGAACTGCTAGAAGTCCAGGCTGGGTTTAGAAGTGGTCATGGTACCAGGGATATTGTAGCCAATGTTAGATGGATCTTGGCTGAAAACAGGGAGTACCAGAGCATTACCTTTCTGTGTTTCATTGATTATGCAAAGGTATTCGACTGTGTGGATCACAACAAATTGTAGCTGACTCTGAAAAGAATGGAAATCCAAGAATGCTTGATCTTACTAATGCAAAACCTATACTTGGACCAGGACACAGTCAGAACAGAGCAAGGAAACACTGCATCATTCAAAATTGGGAAAGGTGTATGATAGGGATGTGTCCTACCTCTATACATTTTCAACCTATATGCAGAACAGATTATCTGAGAGGCTGGGCTCTATGAAGAGAAGCGTAGCATCAGGATTAGAGGAAGATTCATCAACAATCTGTGTTATGCAAATAACACAACCTTGATTTGCTGGAACTGTGGAGAACCTGAAGCGCTTGCTGTGGAAGGTCAGGGACTACAGCCTTCAGTATGGATTGAGGCTCAATATCAACAAGACAAAGATTCTCACCTCTGGGCCAATTGGCAGCATCAGGATGGATGATGAAGAGATTGAGATTGTTAACACCTTTAGTTTGTTTGGCTCCACAGTCAACACTCTTGGCACCAACAGCCAGAAATTAAAAGATGTATTGCAATAGGAAAGTCTGTTATTAGAGACCTCTCCGATGTACTGAAAAGCAGTGACGTCACTCTGGAGGCTAAGGTGCACCCAATACAGGCCATGGTCTTTGCAATCACTTGCTATGCACATGACTATGGACACTGCTATGGACCATGACTAGAGAGGATAGAAGGAAAATTGATGTCTTTGAGCTGTGGTGCTGGAGAAGAGTATTGAATATACCATGGACTGCTAAGAAAACTAACAGGTTCATCCTCCTAGAAAGGGTTAAACCACGCTGCTCCTTGGAGGCAAGGATTCTGAAGCTTCATCTGACATACTTTGGACATTATTCAAGAAGGGACCTGTCATTGAAGAAGGACATTATGCTTGGGAGTATGGAGGGACAGTGCAGGAGAGAAAGACCCTCAATGAGGTGGATTGATTCAGTGACTGAGGAAATGCAGGTAGGTGTGTCAGAGAGAGTGAGATTGGCACAGACCAGAGCAGGGTTTAGAGCTGTTGTACATAGGGTCGCTATGAGTTGCAGGGTACTCAACAGCACATAACAACAACAGTTGCAGTAAATTGCACAGGAGGAGAATGCTCACTTTTCTCCTGAAGATGGAATTGAATAATGAATGTACATTTTCATTGGTGACAAAATTCTTTACCACTAAGCCCCCAAAGTTTTCTAGACTCATATACATATGTACACACACACACACACACACACACACATACACATACTTTGGGCCTGTTGTTAGCATAGACTATTCCTTGCAAAAGGACACCATGGTTGGAAAGGTGGAGGGTCAGTAAAAAAGAGGTAGACTCTCAGCCAGATAGATTGACACAGTTCCTGTGTGTGACATGGGCTCAAGTATGTAAGATGATCAAAATGGCAAAGCACAGAGCAGAGGTCAAGTCTGTTGTTCATTTCATAGTGGAGAGGAAGACCCTGGATGAGATGGATTGACAAAATAACTGGGGCCACAAGGGTAAGTATGTCAGAGACAGTGAGATTCACTCAGGAGAGATCAGAGTCCAGAGCTACTGTGCATAAGATCACTACGAATCACAGTCAACTCAATAACTCATAACAGCAGCAAAAACATATCTAATTAAATTTGAGTACATGCATTACTATTTGTTTATAATATTATAGTATTTGTAGCCACAATTTAAATTTTTGTGCTTCAGAATAAGAAGAAATACTGTAAAATGACTAATAATTCCTGGATATAATAAATACAAATAATTGCCTTTAAGCATTGAGCCTTATGTTGGAGAGTGTGAGCAGTAAAGCATAGAGGCACTGAAACAATCAACATTTGAACCAAGAGCCCAAAACTCTGCCCTCATACAGATTCTTAAGGGCACACTTTGTTTATGAAGTTGATCCTAGAGAAGAAATAATGACTCAGTAATATAAAATAAGATCTTGCAAAATGACGGGAGAAAGTTCAGGTGCAGAAATAAATGTCAAGAACACAACGAAGCACAGCTCAGAGCAGAATCAAATGATTCTAAAATTGAGCTGTAAAGCAGAGAAACAGATTAAAGAGGCCTTAATGCCAAAATCAGAAAGGAGAGAAATTGAAATGACACAAAACACGAAGAAAGCAAAATGTGAGCATTAATATTAAAAGGTGAAAAGAGGCCCTTTATAATACTGGCAGCTGTGGCAATTAGCTTACAGGATTTAACATTTCAGTTCAGAATAGATAGGCTTGCAAAAATACTTTTAACTACAACCTGTTCAAGATATAATAAAAAAGGCCAGAATTCCAAAGTGTTCCAGTATTATAATACTTTTATTTGACACTATATATTGCATGTTTCTTTCAATTATTTAATTAAAAGCATGCTATCCATGCTTGTTTCAACTAAAAGCTAGCCTTATAATTAAGCCTAACTCATTACACAGAATAATATCTTTTTTCCATACTGATTCAAACTGTATGCTAAGCAAATAATTTAAGAATCTGGACCATATGAAGAAGAACGTGGCATCAAGATTGGAGGAATTTTCATCAACAAACTATGTTATACCTATGATACAATAGTACTTGCTGACAGTGAGGAAGACCTAGTGTGTGTGCTGCAGACAATCAAAGACTACAACCTTCAATATAAATTACATCTCAACATCAAGACGATACTTCACTTCAAGAATTGTAATTTTCTTTACATTCAAGAATAACCAGATTCTCCACTGGAGAAGGAGATGCAACCTTCTTCTGTATTAGTTGGATCTGATTCAATGGTACACACACACACACACACATCAGTACTGAATAATGTAGTATTTAATTTCATCAGCAACCATTTTAAATCATCCTCTTTTTTGGTAAGCAGGATTATATAATCTGAATTTTCAAGTTTGCAATGACTGGTCCTCCATTCCAAGGCTGAATTCTTCTTCACATATCATGATTTTCCAAATTATTTCTTCATCAAATGCATGGGCTAAGTAATATGGAATGATACAGCACTGCAATACACTTGGATTAGTGAGGCACAATATAAATACACTATTAGTCATTCAGTCACTAAAGGAAACTTGGGTTTTTTCCACTTCTTTACCATTGTAAATTATGTTGCAATAAACATAGATGTGTATATGTCAGTTTGCATCACAGCTATTATTTCTTTGGGGCATATACCTAACACTAACATTGTTGGAACAACTGATGTTCATATTTCAAACTTTCAAAGGAAGAACTAACCTCTTTTTCCATAGTAGTTGCTTCATTTTACTTCTCATAAGCAATGGAAAGAGCTAAAGTCTATCCACGCCTTCACTAGGATTTGTTGTTTACTGTTTATTGAAAATTTATATTATTGCTAACATTAGATGGTTTCTCTTTATTGGGTTTGTTAACTTTTATTTTAATTTTAAGGTTTACAGAAACTTTGGGTTTTTATTCATTTATTAATTCTTGCACATTTGTCTCCTTCTTTCTCCCTGTCCTCTCAGTCTTCTTTGCAATGCACCTCTTGTTCCAGATGGTTGTCCTGCATATGATGTCTAATAATATATTCCTTTCAGATAATTCTTATACTCATCTGTTCCAATGTAGTGCTCATTATCTATCCACTATTTTCATAGTCTTCCTTCAACCCCACATGCCAGTTCTATTTTATAATAGCAATGTTATGAAGTATTTGTCCTTTTGTGACTTATATATTTCACTCAACACAATGTCTTCCAGGCTAATCTACATTGTACAATGCTTAACAAGTTTCTTGATTTTCAGTGCTACATCATAGTCCATGGTGCGAATATATCATATTTTTTATCCATTCATATTTTTATGGGCACTTGGGTTGCTTCCACCTCTTTGTTGTTGTAAATAAAACAGCAATAAATATTCTTTGAGTGGCAGCTCTGGTTTCTTTAAGATATATTCCCAGCAGTGGAAGTATTTGGTCAATACAAACTGCTAAAATTGCAAGCTGGCTTTAGAAGAAGAGTTGGCACTAGAGATACTATAGATAAATTTAGATGAATCTCAGCTGAAAGCAGAGAGAACCGGAAGAATGTCTATCTGTGTTTCTTTGAGTATGCAAAGGCATTTGACTATGTGGATCACAACAAATTGTAGATTGCTTTGAAAAGAATGGGAAGCCCATAACACTAATTGTGGTCTTGTAAAACCTATACTTGGACCAGGAAACAGTCATCAGAATAGAGGAAGAAAATATTTCATGGTTAAAGCTCAGGAAAGGTGAATGTAAGGAATGTGTCCTATCTCTGTACCTTTCCAATCTGTATGCAAAACATATTGTCTAGGAGGTTGAGCTTTTATGAGGAGTAATGTGGTATCAGGATTGGAAGGAGATTCGTCAACAACCTGTGTTATGCAGTTGACACACTTTGCATGTTGAAACTGAGGAGGATCTGAGGAATTTACTACAGAGGTCAAGAACTGCAGCCTTAACTATGGAATGAAGTGCAACATCAAGAAAACAAAAATTCTTACTATTGGGCCAATCAATAGCATCCTGATAGATGGAGAAGAGATTAATATTTTTGACAACTTCAGTTTGCTTGGTTCCACAATCAATACTCTTGACACAAGCAGCTAGGAAATTGCTAAGGTAAATTGCATTGGGAAAATTTGCTGTCAGGAACTAACCAGAGTACTGAGGAACAGTGATGTCAATCTGTAGACTAAGATGCACCTGATCCAAGCCATGATCTTCACAGTTACTTCTATGCATCATAGAGCTGGGGAAAGAAGAAGAAGAAGAAGA
>NW_006399938.1:2461768-2463212 GCF_000299155.1 Elephantulus edwardii | reverse complement strand
TGGAGGGGAGGCACAGGAGGGGAAGACCCTTGATGAGATGGATCGATTCTGTGAGTGGACTGGTGGGAATGAGTGTGTTTGAGATGGCTAGTAGGCACAGGATAGAACGGCACTTAGGGCTCTTGTACATAGGGTTGCTATAAGTCGCAAGCAACTCGATGGCACATAAGAACAACAATAACAAATCTTTTATTACTTCATTCTGCCAATTAATTTTCTACTACTTACTTTTAAGGTTTTATTTATGCATAGTAAGTGTAATGTAAGAAGGAGAAAGTTACAAATCTTGCAATATTGCTGTCAGCTTTCATAATTTATTTGAAAAATGTTTAATATTATATTAAAATGAATAGCATTAGGATTATAGGAGAGACTGGTTTATTGGACCCAAATCTGCTAAAATGAGCTAAATAAAATTTGTTCAGTGAGAAGAACAAATTCCTTTTGCCCTTCAACACACGTTTGTGCATACACACATCTCCATCTATGTTCTAAGAAGGAATACTTAAGAAAGAATGAAAAGGAATGCACAATAGAGAAACATACAGATCATATAGTGAGTAAATAACTGACAAGGTAAGTGCCTAAAGAGAATTCAACTGAAACTGGTGTTAGCTTATGCATTTAATGACACAGTCTTATAGAAACTGAAAGCAAGCTCACGGAGTTAATTCCAAATCCTAGTCAGAAGTACCTATAGTCATAACCCTATAAGACAAAATAGAGCTTCCCTAGAAGGTTCCTAAGACTATTATGTTTACAAGAGCAGATTGCTACATTCTTCTTCTGATAGAAGTGGTGGAGTTTGAAACAGGGACAAATGCTTAACTTAGGAGGCATGATAATACAGCATTCATGTAAAACAACAATTCACCTTAATATTGTTTTGTCTATTCAGATTCACAGTGAACTTATGAAACTAATATATAAGGAGTGTTTATTATTATTTGCCTTCCTGTTTCAAATTGGATTGCAATTATGCTGTGCAAAATAGAAAGGGTCCATAGTTTTTAAGGCTGAGATCTCTCAGAAACAGATCAACAGGTCTATGTTTTTAAACACCTGGATTTGAGTTATCAACCTATTGATTAATAGTCAAGTGTTCAACTGTTGCAGACCTCAGGGATTACCTGGTACATAAACGTTGATAAGTGCTGTTGAGTTGACCCTAAAACAACACATCAAACTTTACCTGATCCTCTGCCATCCTCAAAATCTCCAACAATATCTGAGCATATTGTAGCAGTCATTGTATGTCCACAGTTTTTAGGATAAAGTTTCACCATCCTTGTGTCTATGGAACACAGTGATTGTACTTCATCCAAAACAGATATTTTTGTTGTTGTCGATCCTGCTGGAGGGTGGAGCTGGGAAATAAGTGGGTCAAGGCACTGGGCTAAGGGCAGGAACTACACTGTAACTAATGGTCAACTCCAAAATGAGG
>NW_006399938.1:2407245-2447958 GCF_000299155.1 Elephantulus edwardii | reverse complement strand
GAGGAGGAGGAGGTGTTTTAAGTTGTGGTGCTGAAGAAGAGTATTGAGTATACATGGACCACTAAGAGAACAAATAGGTTTGTTCTGGAGAGGGTGAAACCAGGCTGCTCCTTGGAAGCAAAGATTTTGAAGCTACATCTCACGTTCTTTGGGCATGTTGTCAGAAAGGACCAGTCCTTGGAGAAAGACATCATTTGAGGAAGGATGAAAGGACTAATCTAGAGAGGAAGACCCTGGATGAGATGGATTGCTGAGTATTCTTTTTAAATGGCTGGAACACTGCATCAACAAAGAATTTCCAGAAATTCAAACTAGAGTCATAAAAGACCATGGAATAATGTCATCACTGTTGTCAAATGGATCTTGGTTGAAAAAAAAATACTGCAAAAATATTTACTTGTGTTGTATTGCCTATACATTCAATGTCTGAAACACAGTAAATTATAGACAGTGTTGAGGAGAACGGAAATTTTGAAACACTTGTTTGTGCTATGAAACCTATGCATACACTAAAAATCAGCTGTCCAATTATAGCAAGGGAACACTCATTCTTGGAAATCAGGAAAAGTTTGCATAATTTCTCTAAACATATTCAGTATGTATTCTAGCAAGCAATTTTCAAAACCAGGCTGTATGAAGAGGGTAGTATCAGAATTGGAAGAAGATTCATCAATGACCAGTACTATACAGGTGACACTGTCTTGCTTGTAGTAAGTGAAGACTTCAAGCATTTATTAAAAAAGATCTAATTCTTCTAATCCTAGTGTTTTTAACTCTAGTATTTATTCTAAAACTATTTTGTTTGTCCTTTTTCTAGTCCATAGGGTTTTCAAAGATCTATTTTTTTCAGAAGTATATGGACAATCCTCTTTAATCTGTCTTAATTTGGGTGCTCAGCTTTAGAGTACTATTTAACAGACAAGCATTTTATCCAAATAAAGCAGATGAGAGTATGCAGGCAACAGATTAGGAGCTGGTCCTCGCACTCACTCTTTAGGCCCATATGTTGAGTTCCCACCTTCACCCTACCCTGCCAGCATCTAACTTAGTTCTCTCTCTTTGCCTCTCTAGCACCTCCCATCCTCTGTTAGCTCAGACCTCCAACCACCTCTATCCTCCCATTTCCTCTCCACTCCCTGTGACATTGGTGCTCCTGGCACGGGGGCTGCAGACTCCATGGACCTGGGTGGACTCCACACAGTGGTATGAACTCCAAGAAGAACAATGATATCAGTCTAGAGACTAAGGTGTACCTGATCCAAGTCATGGTCTTTCTAATTACTTGCTGTCATCAGAGAGCTGGACAATGACTAAGGATGATAGAAGAAAAATAAATGCTTTTGAGTTGTGATGCTGAAGAAGAGTATTGAACATATACTATGGACTGATAAGAGAACAAATGGGTCTGTCCTAGAGAGGGTTAAACCCTCTGGAGTTTCAACCCTTTGGAGGCAAGGATTTTGAAGTTTTATCTCACTTACTTTGAACATGTTGAAAAGTGAGACCAGTCCTTGTAAACAGACATCGTGCCTGGAAGGGTGAAGGTATAGCACAAGAGAGAAAGACCCAAGATGAGATGGATTGACTCAGTGACCGGGGTAGTTGAAGGAAGTGTGTTGGAGACAATGACATTGGCTTAAGATAATGTTCTGAGTTGTGTGCAGGGTTGCTATGAGTGACTTGATGTCACATAATGATAACAACTATCAGTATATGACATATTCAATATTCTTCACCAATATCACACTTTAGATAAATATATTTTAATGTTATACTTATTTAGAAAGTAGAATAAATAACATATAAAAATTTACCAGGTCCAGATGACTTGACTGGTTAACTCAACCAGTTAAACATTAAACAAAGAAATTACACTAATTTTTCAGAACCATCTTTACAAAATTGAAAATGGAAGAGTACTATTTAAACCTTTTAAGAGGCCAACATTATCATAACCAGTCAAAGACATTGCAGGACTACAAAACTAAGGCAATCTTTCTAATAAAACTGATGCAATATTTCTATTAAAATTAAAGAATAAACCTTCCTTAATTTGAAATATAACTAAATTTTAGATTTTTTCAAATTAAGTTAATTAAATTAATGTAGCAAAAGTTATCATCTACTACTTGCACTTATAAAACATAATCTATGCTAGATAACTCTTTACATGCATATATCGTGTACCTAAGCTTGTATTACTCTTATTTAATCCTTTAGTTTTTCAGGGAATAGTCTTCTTTCTTATTTCTATATACTTTACAATTTTTTCCCTTGGTAGAAAAGTAGTTATTAGAGTTTGCTTGATTCTAGTCCCATATTAGAGTTTGATCTCTGTGTAGTATATACCATGTATAGATTTGAAAGGTTATGAAAAAATGGTTCAATTTATGCCAGTGAACATACATAATATGATATTATGTTCTGAATTCAAAAGCCATAGCAGTAATATTTCTGCTGTTACTGGCAACAAAATAAAGCAAAGGATAAAAATTAATATTGGTGAAATATGCTAAGAAAGCAGGATTTTAGTAAAATGTCTTGATTTACTATTCAAAAGAAATTTTTCCTGAACTTAGATATTTTCAGTTCTGATAAATACCCAGCTTTACTCTTTGTATGCCAGATTAGTTTTAAATATCTGTATTTTCATAGGAGACTTATTCTAACTATATAATTTCATAACTAAATTGTTAAATATTTGCCAAGATACTTGATAGGATAGGTTCAAAATGAATATAATAGCACAGACTTCCTTTCATGTGATAACGTGCATTATCTGCGTTAGAAAGTACAGAGGGGGGAAAAAAGCCCCAAACACCCAGTAATCCTTTGTTAAAATATTGAACAGATTCCAACAAAGGAAGTTCTGATAGCCTAGTGGCAATTCAGAAGGCACACAATTCAAATTCTACAGCTGTTTTATAGGAGAAGATGAGCAATTTCCTCCCATATGATTAATGACCTCTGAAAACCCACTGGAAGGTTAGCTATGAGTTGATTCCAACTCAATGGTACACAGAACAAAATATAGTAATTGTTACAAATTAGCTTCTTTATAAGCATTTATTTTAAGTGGTTTTTCTCTAAGAATTATTTTATTTCAAGATTGAAAATACTATTCTTAAAATTCAAGTCAGGAAAACAGATATGAACTGACAGTGTAACAAGAAATTTTAATTTATAACCATTATTTAATTTAATCCTTACACAATCCACATAAAGATTGGATTGTGGTTGTCTTCATATATTTTACATATGAGGAAACAGGCAGTGGAAAGTTATGTTAAAGACAAAATACACAACACTTTTGACAGATCTTAATAAACTTATATATCCAGGTTCATGTATACACAAAAATATGTGTCTTGAGTATACATTTAAGGAGGAAAGGCTACATTTACAACACTTCTTAGTAAAAATATCCAGAGTTTTGCTCTATGTATTTGAAAGCATATATATTCACATAAATATTTTCTATTTCTACTTTGTAGGTTCATGTGTGAAGGCGTTCGTTGGATTTTGGATTTTGAAAAGTGAGTTCTTGTTTTGGTTGAGGATTGAGTAGGGATTGTTTGGTTGGTTTGGGTTTTTAATTGGTTTTTGTAATATTTTTTTATGACTCAAACTAAATAACTGACCAGGACAGGCAATATTAAGAGTTCCAGTTTCTCAACTTGTTAATATATTTCAAATCAGACGATAAATTGTGCATATTATTAGTATTACATACCACTAATGAATACAACTTATAAAGATGATTTGGAGAACAGACCTGAACCCTTCCCTATATTGTTCCATCTTCATCAGCGATCACATGTTTGAGTTCATTATGGCAGTCACTGTGTCAATTCACCTCGTGGAGGGTCTTCCTCTCCTTAGCTAACGCTCTATATTTCCAAGCATGGTGTTTCTCTCCAAGGAAAAGTCTCTCCTAGTAACATGTCCTGATTTAAAGTGTCCATAGTCAGTCCGTCTCACCTCACTAATACTAAAATATCAATGTCCGTGCATTCCATTTCATTACGACACTTCTAGTATTTGTCCCCTTGGTATTTTTTTTCTCTCATTCATTCATTGTTCACATATTCCTCCTTGCCCACCCATCCCTCCCAGATCACTCTTCTCTTTTAAAAGAAAAAAAAAAGATCTTTCCTTTCATTCACAACCATGTGTGAGCTGATTGAGTTTGCTGGATTTGGCTAATGATGAGCTATGGCTGGAAGCCTCTTTTTTAAGTCAACCAGGACCTGGAAGGCAGTCTTGTGTATTTAAAAGTTGGTTGGGCCTTTGGGCCTGCCACCCTTGGGCCTGATTTTAGTTATGTTTAGAATAAATATTCTTTTAAATGGTACAGAATTGATCTGTCAATTTGCTCTACTGAAGTAACGTGGGGTTGCTGTGACACTGAACGCTGTTCCACTAGTGTGTCAAATGTCATAACATCTCACATGGAAGACAACATTTGGTGGATGTCCCAGATTAAGATAAGCTTGGAAGCAGGAATGGCATCCGCTTCCTAAACAACATGCCTCCAGAAAGTCTATGAACTTATAGACACAATAATCATTATAGGACAGGATTCAGATATTTTGTTCATATGATCTCTATGAGTCATGTTCAACTCAACGGCAGCACTTAACAACAACAACAACAACTGTAAACTATAGGGAACATTAGACTGACAGATAAAGGATTGAAATTGTCAAGGATTTTGTCTCAATTATATCTATAATCTACACCCTTTGTACCAACAGTCAAGAAAACAAGAGACACTTTATATTGTAAAAAATCTACTGTCAAGGACCTTTCCAAAGTAGTGAAGAACAAGAATGTCAGTTTAAAGACTGAAATGCACCTTGATACAAGCCATGATATTTTCATTTAATTTCATGCATCTGAAGGTTGGACAATGACTAAGGATGACAGAAGAAGAATCAGTACTTTCGAGTGGTGGTATTGGAGAAGAATACTGAATATCCCATGGACTACAAAAAAACCAAACAAACCTGTTTCAGAAAAACTGCACCCAGAGTGCATCATAGAAGCAAGAGTGTTGAAACCTCATTTTAAACTCTTTAGGGATGGTGTTAGGAGAAGCAATCCTTTGGAAAAGACATTATGGTTGGAAACTATGAGGTGAGGAGGATCAAGGGTTAGCAAAGGAGACGAAGATCCTTAAAATGGATTGACAGAGCAACTATGTCAGTGGGCTCAAATATTATTAGAGACTGTGTCAATGGACTCAAGTATTATTGGAGATGATGAAGATGTCACTGGATAGAGCAAGGTTCAGGTTTGTTATTAATAGGATTTCTGTAAGTTGTGGTCAACTTAATGGCACCTTACAACAACTGGAATAGAAACAACTACTGTTTTTACTGTTATATTAAATTAAAAATTGATAGTTGGAAATATATGACAAGAACTCATGACTACCAAGTCAGAAACCACTCATAGCTAACCCTTCAGCAAGTTTTCAGAGACTGTAAATTTAATTGGAGGGAATTGCTCATCTCTCTCCGTTGCAGGAGTTGATCAATATAAATGTCTGCTTCTGGGTTGAGAAAGAAATCCTTAGCCATGACACTACTAAAGCTTCTAAAACTGCACTTAAATTTGTCTCTCTGTAAAATTGAAGTTAATAAAAAAAGAGGTGACAAAAGGAAAAATATTTTAAAAATGGTGAATAGAATAGTAATACATAGTATGTATTAACTAGATATTATAATTAAGTAATTGCATCAATTAATACCTACAAGTGATGGCCTGAGAAAAACATACTGTAATTCATAAATTTTCATCCAAATAAAAGAGACTTTAAGAAAAACAAATCTTAGTAAGCAGCACAACATGTAGTCAAACAAAAAAGAGACAAAGAATTTTATCTCCAAATGCTCCAAGTTTCCAGGTCATCATTTTTTGTAATACAAAAATGAAACCTTCTAGGAGCTGGGATCAGTATGCAGTCTCCTCTTCCTCCTCAGTAATCACCTCACACTCTTGTACGAACATCTTTGTCTCTGGTTCTTTGGTTCATCTCTGAGACACTGATAGCTGAAGTCAGTTTCTTGTCCATTGTTGGAAAACCACCCATCTCTTACTTCTTTACTAGTTTATATACTACTTACTGTGGACATCTAGAAAATAAACCTTTTCTTTACTTTCAGAGTGCCATGGATGATCATAATATTCAGTGAATTTTAACTGCACCTTGTAAAGTGATATTTTTTTTCTTATAGAAAAAACTTTAAGCAAGGAAATGTTATTGCACTAGTCACCATTTTTGCCTTGCTTCATAATCTTTGCATATGTCTTCTCTAGGATTTCCCCCCACCCCCTTGTTATAGATTTCTTTTACTTGGCTTCACTGAAACGACTGATCTCAGGTCCCAAATTTTTGTGTACACAATAATTTAGGGGTTATATTTTTGTCTTAGTTTTTCATCTTTAAAATAGTTTTTCTCCTTCCTTCCCAATATAAAACAAAAATATTAATGTATTTCCCCAAATAATAGAACTATGTTTTAAATAAATTATATCCCTTATCTTAGATTAAAGAATTATTTGTGTTCTTTCATAGACTGTATTTCCTTTTTCTTACCATTTCACTTAACTGTAAAGAGAGTCAAGGGAAGAATATTTTTTTGTGCTTTAGACAAAGAAAGATTAAGATAAGATGTGTGGGTATTGGGGAAAAACCAGATCCATCATATATATACACACACACACACACATACACACAAAGACACACACATATATATATACACATACAAACATACACACACACACACACAAATATATATATTACCATATATATTACCCAAATAAAACTCCTTAACATTGGAGGCAAAAAACAGTAACACGGAAGATCATTTCTTTAGCTATTTGCTACAATTATTCTGTCAGGATGGGGTGTATTACACTGTAAAGGCGAAGGCAGTAAGTTGAGTGGAAGAATTCCTGCCTTCTGTGCCTGAGAACTGGAGGTGCATTGTGAGAGTGAAGGACTCCCTGAAGCCCTTCCCACATTGTGGAGAGGGGTAGGGCGGCTCACCACTGTGGAAGCGCCAGTGCCATGTGAGGTCTTTAATTCCTGACCAATGCAAGTTAAGCACAACTATCATCTATCTTTCAAGGGAGGCTTCTAAGCTAGATCACTGTAATGCTAAATCATTTTCATAGTTTCCAGACTAATATTGAAGACCTAGGGAATTGATTATTGAAATAGAAGTCAATGAGAACCCTATAGATACCAATGGTCCAGTCATGTTCATTGGGACAAACTAGATGACAACTAACAGAAGCATCGTGCTACTGAATCAGATCTAGTATCTCATACATTTTATTGCTGTGTGGCTTGACGGGAGTGAAAGGCTCTTGCTTAACAGCTTTTTTTCTAGCCCTAGAATCTTGCCTATAGCTCAGCAGAAGAGAAACTAAACTACAAGCAAAAGGAAGAGAAAGTGTGCTAGAAATTCTTACCAACTTTTAACTGGATAGTCTAGTCACATGATCCTAACTTAACCACGAAGAAGGCTGGCAAAAATTGTTTTGTGAACATCCATGAGGAGAACATGGTCCAGAAAATAGCACTAACTTTCTTATATTCCTAACAAATTAACTCCCCAACTGATTATAAAATATTCTATTATTTCAACTGTTTTACTTGTGATATATAACATGAAATTCTGAAGTATTCAGGTGTAAAATCTAAGCACAGCATCCTCTACAGCTAAGAGACTTAAAGCCATGACAACACTATTACCTGAAAGATGTTGTTTTTTCTGACTAGTGCATGTGACACAGTGTATAAACAGTGTTGCTTCGTAACTGAACATTTCATGGCATATAAAGTACTCATTAAGAGTTTTTGTACTAACTATAAATTTCAGAATTCCTAAAAGCTATGCAATTATTCTTTTTACCCATCAGCAATTTGTATATATCAGATATTAAAGCCAGCCTCAGCATATTGCATTTTTATAGACTTCAGCAGCTGAATCACCTTCATTAAATTAATCTTCCTAAGCATTTTTGTATTTGATTACCCTATATAGAGATAAAAAAGTTTCTCAGGACATCAGACTTTCAAAATTTTCAATTACTACAATTGTCCTACTCTCCATACCTATTTAAAAAATTGCCGGGTTTTGATCAGCAAATGGCTTTTTTCATAAGAAACAAAACATCATTTCCTTCTCATAACAAAAAAAAAGACTAAAAAAAGAAAATTATCACTATCTGATCACACAGAAATAGCCAGTATTAGCACATTCATTCTCTAGATAGATAGATATAAATATATATAACATGAATAGGTAGATGAGTATATATATATAAAACATAGTTCACAATCACTTTTTTACTTTTTTCTTTTTTATGGTTTTTTAATTGTGATTTTTAATGAAAGTTTACAGAAAAGTCGGATTTCCATTAGTTCATTTTTGAATATTTTCTTCCCTTAACTCCCACCCCAGTTTGCTTTTCTCTTTAAAACATTCATTAATTGTTACACAATTTCCTCACTTCCCCCACTACAGTCCACTTTGCTATGCACCTCTTATTCTGCAATTTTGTTATGCAAATAATGTCTCATAATAGAAACAATAGCAAAATTGAATAGAGCACAACAGAGAGTTCGACAGAGATTATGGAGAAATTGGAACCCTTATTCACTCTTAGTGGGAGTGTAAAATAGTATGACCACTATGGAAGACAATATGATGTTTTCTCAGAAAGTTGGAAATATAAATACCATTTGACCCAGTAATTGCATTACTAGCAATATACCCTAAAGAAACCAGACACTTCCACCCAAACAGATTTATGCACTTTTTAAATTTTGTAAACATTTTACAATAATATATTTCCAAATGTGTTTCTGAAGACTTTGGCATGAAAAATACAATATAGCTAGGAAAATAAAGAGATGGGAAAAAGACAATAGTGATAACTTTAAATAATCAATCAAATATCCAACCCATATAGTCCAATAAACATAGGCAGTATCCTTTAAGGATAACACACACACAAAAATAATGTTTACATTTATTTGGAACGTATATAAAAACAAGTTGAAGGAAGTAATCACAGAAACTGGGAAGCTTGAAAATCATCCTTCTTTAATCACTGAATAAATTTATTAGAAAAATGTTTTGTGTCTTAATCTGTAAACAATAAAGCCTCTTTAGAACCCGTTTGCCACCATAATCTTAACCAGCCTGTCAAATTCTCGATAAAATAATCGATGATGCATCCTTTATTAATGAATATTCTGTGAACTGATCATCGAACATAAAATCACTTTTTACCTCTCAAACTGTGCTTGTTTACTAATAAAGCTCAAAGATATGAATTACAGTTTAACATCAAGAAAACAAAAGTCTAAGGAGCACTGGTGGCCTAGTGGCAAGAAGCTGCACTGCAATCCCAGAGGCTTATGTTTCAAATCCACTAGATGCTCTACTGAAGAAGGAAGGGCAATCTCCTCTTGTACCAGTCAGATCCGATTTGATGGTACACACACACACACACACACACACACTCTCTCTCTCTCTCACAAACGTTTAAAAAAATTTAAAAAGAAAACAAAGTCTTCATATACGCACCAATAAACATCATAATAAAGAAAAGAATAAAATGCCCAAGGATTTCATCTTAGTTTGATGAGCAATAACTATGAGTAATTACTCATCAAATCAGCATTCAAGAAATCAAACAGCGTATCTTAAAGAATGAATCATCTGCCAAGGACCTCTTTAAAGTATTAAAGAGCAATGAAATGCCTTTTAAAGACGCCTGACTTTACTCAGAATTTTTTCAGTTGCTTCATATGACTATGAATGTTGTACAATTAGTAAGAAAGTTAGAAAAACTGTTATGTCTGGATAGTTAATAAGAAATATGGAAAAGTTGATGTATTTGAATTATGGTGGTGATGTGTTTCAAATGCTTATCATCGATTGAAAAAGAAAATCAAATCTGTACTGGAAGAAGCAGAGCCAGAGTTCCTCAGAAGGGAAGATGGCGAGACACGTGTTTCATATTTAGGACAATGTATCGGGAAGATTCAGTTACTGGAGAAAGATCTCATATAAAAATATTAGAACTATACTACAAACATACTACCAGTTTAAACATAGTACAAGCATTAAAGAATGAAACGTCACTATTTCACAATCTAGAAAATGTTTCAGAGATGATGATGATGATGATGATGATGATGATGATGATGATGATGATGGCACAAAATAGGACAGGATTCAGGTCTATTGTTCATAGGGTGACTCCGGGTCATGCTAAACTTGATGGTATCTACCAATAATGACAACAAGCTACAGGAGAAGGCTGCTTCTGTCAGCTCCAGGGGATGAACCTTGTCTTGGCATCTGTAGTTAGTACCAGTATTTGTTGGCATTTGTCATATGCCATCTATCTCCTATTCCACTCAGAGACAATTCTCACGCCACAATTAGTTCTTACTGTTTCCTTCTCAGCTACCTGTAAGTGATTTGGCTTATGACAAATTCTATAACTTGATAGGGCTTCACTAATACAACCAAAAAAATCATTGTACACAGGATGACATCATACAGGAATTAGGATTCAAAACATATTTTAGGAGGACATTATTTAATCAATAATACACAATAGTCAATTTTATTTTATATATTAAAATATAGAGAAAGTTCTAACAAAGAGTTATAATGAAATGTGAAAAGAACTGGAATCTGAAAGCTGAAAGGGCTGTAATTGTTCAGCAATTCTTAAGCCAAAGGAACTAAAGAAAAAAATTCAAGCCTCGAGTGGCAATTCCTAAGGATTCTATGGGTAGACTAGTAAATGAATGATTCAGGAAGTAGTAAAAGGAGATGGAAGGAATATTTAGAGTCACTACATCAAAAAGAATTAGCTGACACAGAAGAATATCAAGAAACAACATATGATCCAGAGGCAATGGTGGTGAAGGAGGAAGTTCAGGATGCTCTGAAGGACTTGGCAAAAAATAAAGCCCCAGCAACTGATGGAATACTAATTGACATATTTCTACAAACATATGATCCCCTGGATGTGCTCACCAGGTTGTTCAAAGAGATCTGGAGGACAAAAAACAGGGCCAACTGCCTGGAAGAGATCCATATTTATTCCCATTTAAAAAAAAGGTGACCCATCAGACTGTGGAAATTATCAGAAAATATCACTCATATCACACACAAGCAAAATCCTGCTGAAGATTATCCAAAAGCAACTGGAACAAGTACATTGACAGAGAACTAACAGAAATACAAGCTGAGTTCAGAATAGGCTGTGGCACTAGAGACATTATTGCCAATATCAGATGGATATTGGCAGAGAGCAAAGAGTACCAGAGAAATATCTGTGTTTCATTGACTATTCAAAGGCATTTGACTGTGTGGATCACAACAAATTGTGGTTAACCTTGAGGAGAATGGGAATCACAGAACACTTGATTGTGCTTATGTGAAACTTACACTTGGATCAAGAATTAGTCCTCAGAAGAGAGCAGGGAAACAGCTCATGATTCAAACTCAGTAAGGGGTGCATCCTGTCTCCAAACTTTTTCAATCTCTATGCAGAACAAATCATTTGCAAGGCTGAGCTTTATCAGGAGGAATGTCTCATCAGGATTGGAGGAAGACTAATCAGCAACCTACATTAAGCAGATTAAACAACCGTGTTTGCTGAAACTAAGGAAGACCTGAAGTGTTTGCTGCAGAAGGTCAAGGATTGCAGTCTTCAATATGGATTGAAGGTCAACATGAAGAAGATAAATATTCTCATCACTGGGCCAATTGGCAGCACTATGATGGGTGAAGAAGAAATTGAGGTAGTAAACAGTTATAACTTTCTTGGCTACGCAATCAACACTCTTGGCCCCAGCAGTCAGGAAATCAAAAGGTAAATTGAATTAGGCAAATCTGCTGTCAGAGGCCTTTCCAGAGTACTGAGAAGCAACGATATCAGTCTAGAGACTAAAGTGCACCTGATACAGTCCACGGTCTTCACAATTACTTGTGAAGCATCAGACAGCTGGATAATGAGTAAGAATAATAGAAGAATTGATGCTTTTGAGTTGTGATACTGGATAAGAGTCTTGGACATACTGTGGACTGTCAAGAAAACAAATAAGTCTGTCTTGGGGAGATTGAAATCAAGTTTCTCCTTGGAAGCTAGGAATTTGAAGCTCCGTCACACATCCTTTGGACATGTGGCCAGAAGGTACCGATCCTTGGAGAAGGACATCATTCTTGGAAGGGTGAGATGCCAGATGAGATAGATTGATAACAGTAATGAGAGCAATGGAGGTAGGTGTATTGGAGACTGGCTCAGGACATAGCAGACTTCAGAGCTATTGTACATAGTCACTATGAGTTACAGGTGACTGGATGACACATAACAATAGCTACAGCAGTGGTCTGGTGCTAAGGATTTATGCTATTAACCCGAAGGCATGTGATTCAAAGTCACTAGCTACTTCTTGGCTGACAAATGGGTAATCTTCCATGCAACATACTTTCTGTGAAAAACAGCTGTAAGGTCAGCTGAGTTGGTTTAGACTTAATGACACATTATACCAACATGCAATGTATACTCAAAACCATAATGTATACATATGCTATGAAAGATCCCTGGCTATATTGAGGAGTCTGCTATACAAGGAAATGTTCCAGGAACCCTTGAGACCCTTACATGTGAGAGACCCTCAGAAAGTTGGGGTTGCAAACGTTTCTGACTTTGTTCCAGGTTGGCACTCCCTGATGAGCCATTTTACCCCTAACAGGTTAAGGTCTCTGAGAAAAGTTCTGAAGGCTATGAAATGTTTCCAAGTACATCTCTTGGAATACTTCAAGTCAACAGTCTTTTATCAGACTTACTTAACCATTGCATTCACAAGTCAAAATATAGTGAGAGAACACATAATCTCTGGTAGTTTAAAATAACTTGCTCCAGCCATTTTTTTGTTTCTCTGTACCCTGATAAATGTGTATGTGTGCTTCAACATATGCCTCTCTTTGTACTTTACAATAAATACAAGGTTCAGCCCTAAACAGGTGCTGCTAGCCTAACAGAGCTTCAGCACTTTGTCTCCATACCTCTAGTGAGTCTCTGCCTTCTGCGACCTATGAACCCAGAGCACCAAATACAACAATGCTTTACATAATTTGCAGGGGGCAATCCAGGTGACTCCTATTTATACTATATACAACTTGCCGTAAATGATTTCATGTGTTATTTTCACAAACTCTGTTGTCCTTGAAATTGCAGCTAATTAATCTCATAGAAAGTCTATATTCCTTCATTAGTCCCTGAATTTTTCTAGCATGAAGTTCATCTCCAAGAATGGTTCTGACAAAAATTCTCAAAGAGAGGAAGATGGAGTCTTTCTATCCTTGCCTCTAAGAACCACTCTGACTGAAAATAATAAATAAAAAATAATCACTTGTTCTTTGAGGAGACTATTATATATTTAATATTTTTGTCAACATTTAATTTGAAACAATATTTCTTCTAAAATATAAACAAAACATAGTATGTGATTGTTCAACTTTCACATACATATGAAGCAATTGAAAATATTATGACATGGGTTAGGTGTATTTTCGTTTTTTGGTTTGTTTTTTTTTCTCTCTTATTTATTTGTTTGTTTATTTTTCATTTCAATGAACATCTACAGAGATTTTGGAATTCCATTCATTCATTGCTGCACCCTTCTCCCCGCCCCCCCCGTTTGCTCCTCTCCTTCAAAAGCAAAAGAAAAACTCCCTCATTGATACACAATCCCCCCCTTCATATCCGCCAACCACACCCCCAACCCCAAATATAATCCACTCTGCAACCCTCATTCCGTACTCTTATGATAAACATAATGCCGTAAAATATAATACTTTTAAACTATTCTCTCCCCCATAGACTTCAATGCCGTAAACATATTTCATCCAGTTTTTCTCAGTCTGAGAAAAACTGTACTTTAGTTTTTGTGATTTCACACTTTGAAAAGGCCTTGAGAGATTTGCTTAATGAAGCCTGTCATTTGATTTCTTGACTCCCTCTTCCATCAGTGTTGATTGTGAAGTAAAATAAAATGAAATCCTGGAAAACTTCACACTCTTCTTCATTTCTCATGATGTCACAAGTCTATTAAATGACTTGTGACAATTTTTGGGGTCTTTTATGTTTAATTATATAGACATATTGAAGATTAGTCTTTGATCTACTTCTGTAAGTACTTCAAACTCTCCTTACTTACATGAAGAAAGCTTTTGTCATCTGTACAACTCAAATTTCTGATGCTGTTGTTGTAAGATGTCATTAAGTTGACTCTGGCTTATTATCATTTGTCATAGTGACAGTATGAACAACAGAATTAACCTTGCTATATCCTGTACCTTCTTCACAATCTCTGATATACTTCAACCTATTGTCACAATCACTGTCAGTACATCTTGTTGAGGGGTTTTATCCCTTTCTCTGACCCTTCACTTTTCTAAGTATAATGTTTATTTCACAGAGACTGTTTCCTCCTAACAATATGTAAAAAATATGTGATATGAAATTTCCCCATCCCAGCCTCTAGTTTTACACTGAAAAAAGAATTGATGCCTTTGAGCTATGGTGTTTGAGAAGAGTATTGAACACCACATGGACCGCCAAAAAACAAATATGTCTTGGAGAAAGGATGAGTAATAATTTATCACTTATAACATTCTAAAATCAAAAGGGCCAAACTCACTCAGCAATTTTTAAGCTCAAGGAACTGAAGAACAAATTCAAACCCCGGGTTGCTATAATAAAAGATGTTTTAGGCAGAATATTAAATGATCAAGTATTAAACAAATATGGAAAGAATATACTGAGTCACTGTATTGAAAGGAATTGGCAGACAAAGAAGAATTTAATGAAACAACATATGAGCAAGAGCCTATGGTGATGAAGGAAGAAGTTCAAGCTGCTTTGAAGGAAACAGCAAAAAATAAGGCCCCATGAGTAGATGGCATACCAATTGACATATTTCAGCTAACAGATGCTGCCCTGGACGTGCTCACAAAGTTGTGCCAAGAAATCTGGAGAACAACCACTTGGCCGAAATGACTGGAAGAGATCTATATTTGTTCCCATCCCAAAAAAGGGTGACCCAAAAGAGTGTGGAAACTATAGAACAGTATCATTGATTTCACATGCAAACAAGATTCTACTGAAGATTATCCAAAAATGACTGGAACAGCACATCAGCAGAAACTGCCAGAAGTCCAGGTTGGGTTTAGAAGGGGTTGTGATACTAGGGATATTGTAGTTAATGTTAGATGGATCTTAGCTGAAAGCAGGGAATACCAGAGGAATGTATATCTGTGTTTGATTGACTGTGTGGATCATAACAAACTGTGGCTGACTCTGAGAAGAACGGGGATCCTGGAACATTTGATTGTGTTTGTGTGAAACCTATACTTGAACCAAGAGGCAGTCGTCAGAACAGAGCAAGGAAACACTGCATGATTCAAAATTGGGAAGAGCATATGCCAGGGGTGTGTCCTGTCTCCATACCTTTTCAACCTGTATGCAGAACAGATTATCTGAGAGGCTGGGTTCTATGAGGAGAACTGTATCAGAATTGGTGGAACATCTATCAACAATCTGCGTTATGCCGATGACACAACCCTGCTTGCTGAAACTGAGGAGAACATGAAGTGCTTGCTGAAGAGGGTCAAGGACTGCAGCCTACAATATGGATTGAGGCTCAATGTCAAGTACACAGATTCTCACCACTGGACCAACTGGTAGCATCAGGATGGATGGTGAAGAGATTGAGATTATTAACATTTGACTCCACAGACAATACTCTTGGCACCAGCATCCAGGAAATTAAAAGATGTATTGCAATGGGAAGTCTGCTGTTAGGGACTTCTCCCAAGTACTGAAGAGCAATGGTGTCTCTCTGCAGACTAAGGGACATCTGATACAGGCCATGGTTTTTGCAATCACTTATTATGCATCAGAGATTCATCCTGGAGAGGGTTAAACAGGGAGGCTCCTTGGAGGCAAGGATTCTGAGGCTTCGTCTGACATATTTTGGACATGCTGTAAGGATGGACTGGTCCTTGGAGAGGAACATCATGCTTGGGAGGCTGGAGGGACAGTGCAGGAAAGGAAGCCCCTGATTCAGTGACTGGGGTAATCAGGATGGGTGTATCAGAGACAGTGCGATTGGCACTGGACAGAGCAGAGTTTAGGGCTGTTGTACATAGGGTTGCTATAAGTAGCAAGTGACTCAACGGCACATAACAACAACAACATAGCGTTCTACTTTAAGACATCTTGAAAAGTTCTTTTTTATGATTAAGGAAATATTATCATTCAACAATCATTCTCAGCTTAGTCAAGGACTGCAGCCTTCAATTCAGATTGAAGTTCAACATCAAGAAAACAAAGATTGTCACCACTGGGCCAATTTGCAGCATCAATATGGATGGTGAAGAGATTGAGATAGTTAGCAGTTTTAGTGTTGGCTCCACAGTCAGCACTCTTGGTCCCAGCAGCCAGGAAATCAACAGATGAATTGCATTGGGAAAGTCAGCTGTGAGGGACCTCTCAAGAGTATTGAAGAGCAACGATGTCAGGCTGGAGACTGAGGTGTGCCTGATCCAGATTGTAGTCTTCACAATTACATGCTATGCATCAGAGAGTTGGACAGTGAATAGGGATGATTGAAAGAGAATTGATGCCTTTGAGCTGTGGTGCTGGAGAAGAGTGTTGACTATACCATGGACTGCTAGGAGAACAAACAGGTTTGTCCTGGAGAGCCCGAAAGCAGAATGCTCCTTGGAGTCAAGGATTCTGAAGCTTCATATGACATACTTTGGGCATGTTGCAAGGAGGGACTGGTCCTTGGAGAGGGACATCATGTTTGGGAAAGTAGAGACCCAGTGCAGGTGAGGGAGATGTTCAATGTGATGGATTGATTCTGTGATTGGGATGGTGTGAAAGAAAGTGTCAGAGATGGTGAGGCTGGCACAGGATAGAGCAGCGTTTAGGGCTCTTGTACGTAGGGTCACTGTGAATCTCAAATGACTCGATAACACATAACAACAACAATTCAAAATGGTCAGTATCAGGGTGTTTCAGCTCATCCAAGCCTAAGGTCTTGATCTTTATGTGTTCCATTTCTTTTTTTGCAATTTCTAGTTTTTCTCAGTTCATAGTTTATACATTCCACACTTGTATTATTAATGATTGTTTGAGTTGGGCCACACCAGCAAATAAGATCCTTCAGTGAGTGAAAGCTTTACTTCTTCATGTCATTAAGATAGACTTTACTTTAAGGAGGTAGCTGTTCTCTAGTGGCTTTAAACCTGAGGAACTCATGTTCTTGCACTATAACCATGAGTGTTTTATTGCACTTGTTTGCTGAAACAGTTCCACTGATAATTGTATCCTAATATATAATAAAAGATTTTTGAGAGTACATTATTTTAAAAGTTGAGTAACAGTCCTGCTTCCTATCATGTCTTTGTCTGCAAACTCAGCTAAAGCCTATCCAAGATGTACAACCCTTTTGGAATTTTGAAATACACATAACAATTTTTAGCATCACAGCAACATGTAAGCTACCACACTATGACAAAATGATAGATCATTGATGAATTTCATGTTTATGTTATATATGTATGTGTATGTGTCCGCAAGCACTTTGAATCATGAACTACAAATTTAACTAATAATATAAGTGGTTAAGCACAGAATAAAAAATTAGACTACTTGGTATTAAAATTCTATCTTCTTAGATTGTTATTTCTCAGCTGTTCCTTTAGGCTAAGAAGTATTTGTACATTTTATTCTCTGAGTATTCAAATTAACACTTTGTATAAATCTCATATTGTTTACAGTACAGTTGATTATAAAACCATAAACATAAATTTTCTAATTTCACTTGTTAGAATCGCATGCTCTAAATAAGATCTTATAAATACAGTCACAAATTTAAGTGATTTTACTTTTTCAGAACACTTTAAGGCAGCTATTAATCATGAACTGTAACATCAGTTGTGTGTGACACAATTTTCTATTTCATTGTGTAACATGTAAAATATTTTTTACATTGGTTTGCATACAAAATTCATAAACTTTGTGTTTAGCGCTATCCTTCACGGATACTGTGTTTCATACAATCTTCCCATAAATTCTGTTCTATAAAATTGACCACCACTGAACAATGTTGACCTTTGCCTCATCTTTTCAGGTCCCTGCCAGATCTTTCCCATTTTCTTTACCCCTCCCTCCACCCATCATATTGTACAACTCTATGCTTTCCTCTTTGCCCACCCTCATCCCTTTACTCCCACCCTTTCTCCCCCTCAAGGGTCCTCAGATATGTTTTACTAGTTATTCTTTTATTTTTACAATAATGGTCCTATTTAGTATCTGTTCTTATGAGACTTTGTTCACTCAGTACAGTGTTCCCTCCTAAGTACAATCATCTCTCCTAAGCTACGTAGTATTTTTCAAAATTGTTGTTCTTGAGTGCTGTGTAGGCGTCTTATAACAAAAGTTTACAGAATACAACAGGGCCTTCACAGGAAAAAACTGATGGTCCTATTACAAAATAAGCAAATGACATGGAAAGACTTTTCACAGAAGAAATTCTACTTTGTGATCTGAATTACATTATTGTACTAATAATACAATTTCTTGAACCTTTCTGCCACAGCCTGTTTATATACAAGTATAAATCATTGCAGATGAACAGTAGCATCTGAACTTCACTAACTCCACAGTGAGCTGGTCCTCATCCATAACATCAATATAACAAAATGAATTTCTATGTGTTCAGACATATTTTCACACTTCACACATATACTCCCAAATCTAATATCAACCATTCTTCTCAGGGCTCTCACTGGCCCATTACTTGGTCTGATAATTCATTGTAATGGCCACACAAAATTCACAGACCATGTTCTTGGTTATGGAGTATAATAGGTAAGTTAACTGGTTACAATTCAGATAGGAAACATGACTTAATTCTTCAAACATGACATCTTTTCAGACATTCTTGCCAGTATTAGCAAAGCTCTCTTAATGTAAAACACACACACACACACACACACACACACACACACACACACACACACATAAAACCCTCCATAAAACAAAGTTACACTTGGTATCTAGTTGAAATCAACTTATGACTAGCTTTCTAGTGAGTTTCTGGATCTGTAAAGCACAAAGGAGGAAATTGTTAACTTCTCTTTCTCAGATATGGTCTTTTTATTAGCAGTTCAACTCACTACAGACTCTAGCACTGGATTTCCCTAAAGCTCTCATAAGCCTATCAATGACGGAATCTCCATTAACACTCCAGTTAGCCTTGACAAAGACCTCGTCTCTGTGTGGGTGGAAGTTTTAGTTCATTTCTATTTCATATCAACTTCTGGTTCTCTGTCACCTCTGCTGCTGCTACTACTAATGTTGATCTCAGTCTAGCTTTCTCAGAATTCTCTGCTGTGTTGACCTCTCTGCTTCATTCTTTTTAATTGGTTTTCTTATAAAGTTCACATCACTGTGTTTTACACTATTCTTCATTCACACTGTGTTTTATACAATCGTTCATATGCATCATGTTTTGTAACTTTAATCACCATTGGACCTTGTCCATCATCATCACTACACTGTCTTTTCACCCGGGTCCATCTCATTTACTTCCTGCCATCCCTCCACCCACAAAACTGTGTAACCTTGTGGTTTCACCCCTATCCATCTCAGCACTCCCTCCCTTGAGTTTCCATACATGTTTCAATAGTTATCCTTTTATTTGATGCTACAACTCTGGAAGACAGTTTTGTTTCCTCAAAATGTTGAACATATAAAATCCATATGGCCCAGCGATTCCTTTACTAGGAATATATTCCAAGGAAATTAGATGTGAGACATAAATGAAGATTTATGTTCCAATCTTCATAGCAGTGTTATTCACTATTGTAAGAACATGGAAACAGCCCAAATATCCAAAAAACAACCATATGGACTGAGAAATTATGGTACTTTTACACAATGAAATACTATGCAACACTCAGGAGCAACAATTTTTTAAAAATACTATATAAATAGGGAGAGGGTGGAGAGCATTAAGCTGAGTAACCTAACTCAGTCTCATAAGGACAAATATTGCATAAGATCATTATTGTAAAAATAAAAAGAATAACTTTGCTTCATTTTTAGCTTTTATCAAGAAGTCTAGCTTTTCCGCTTAAACAATTCAGTTTAAGATTGGAGAAGTAGCAAAACCAAACTTGTATATTTCTACACAAAAAAATGTTATTTACAGCATTCACATTATTAGCATAATTCCCTTAGTCAAATGGAGAGTCAGTTATGGAATTATTCTCTCTGTTACAATAATGATATATGGAAGTAGTTATACTCAATGATTAGAAAAGACATTTTGAACAATCATTCTCCTGTACTATGTCATCTCTTTAGTTTAATTAATTAACACTTATTATTTTAACCTTTAATTACTTTGATGCTATAAACATAAATAATTTTAAAGTAATGATAAAATAAATACTACCTATTTTCAATAAAATACAGTAAATAAAATAACTATGTACTTTAAAGTAATTGAACAAAAGAGTGTCATATTGTTGTGTTGTTATGTGCTGTCGAACCACTTGTGACTCATAGAAGCCCTGTGTACAACAGCACTGAATCCTGCTGTAACTTGAGCCAGATTCATTGTCTCTGGCATACCTACCCCCATTACCCAGGAACTGAGTCAATCCATTTCATCCAAGGTCTTCCTCCCTTGTGCTGTTCCTCTACACTTCCAAGCATATCTCCCTCTAAGGATTGGTCCTTTCAGGCAACATGCACAAAGTATGTTAGAAGGAGCTTCAACATCCTTGCCTCCAAGGAGCAGCTTAATTTCACCCTTTCCAGGATATACCTGTTTGTTAAGCATCACAACTCAGAGACATCAGTTTTCCTCTGTCATCCTTAGTCATTGTCCAGCTCTCTGATGCATAACAAATAATTCTGAAGACCATAGTCTGTTTCTGACACACCTTAGTCTCTAGACTGCCATCATTGTTCTTTAGTATTCTGGAGAGGTCTCTGACATCCGATTTTTCCAATGTAATTAGGTGGGGTTTTGTTGTTGTTTTGTTTTGTTTTCTTTAAAATTTCCTGGCTGCTGGTACCAAGATTGTTGATTCTGGAACCAAGAAAGCTGAAGCTTTAACAATCTCAATCTCTTTCACCATCCATCAGGTTTCTGCCAATTGGCCAAGTGCTAAGAATCTTTGTTTTCTTAATGTTGAGCCTGAATCCATACTGAAAGCTGCAGTCCTTGATATTCTGAAGCAAATGCTGCATGTCCTCCTCAATTTCAGCAAATAAGATTATGTCATTTGCATTAACACAGGTTGTTTATGAGTCTTCTTCCAGTCCTAATGCCACATTCCATCTCACAGAGCCCAGGATACCAGACGATCTGTTCCACATACAGATTGAAAAGGTATATAGAGAGGGTGCATCCCTGAAATACTCCTTTCCTGATTTTGAACCATGCAGTTTCTCCTTGCTCTGTTTTGATGAATGCCTCATGATTCAAGTATAGGATTTACATAAGCATAATGAAGTGATCTGGGATTCCCATTCTAATCAGTTAGCCAATTTATTGTGATCCACAGAGTTAAACACCTTTGCACAATCAATGAAACACATATAGACATTCCTCTGGTACTCTCTGCTTTTAGCGAAGATCCATCTAAAATTGACTATAGTATCTCTACTACCAATGCCTTTTCTAAACCCAGCCTGCACATGTAGGTAACAGTTCTCTATTGATGTGCTGTTCCAGTCATTTTCAGATAATTTTCAGCAGGATATTGCTTGCATGTGGTATTAGTTATACTCTATAATTTCCACATTCTGTATGGTCACCATTTTTTGGAAAGGGAACAGATATAGACCTTTCCCATTCAGTTTCCCTGATAGTTTTCTTCCAAATTTCTTGACACAATTTGGTAAGCACATCCTAGGCAGCATATGCTGTTTGAAATATGTTAACTGGTATACTGTCAATTCCTTGTTTCTTGCCAATTCTTTCAGAGCTGCTTAAACTTCCTCCTTCATCACCATAGGCTCTTAGTCATTTGTTGCTTCATGAAATTCTTCTTTATCAGCCAAATCTTTATGGTATAGTGACTCTGTGTACTCTTTCATCTTATTTTGATGCTTCTTGGGTCTTTCAATATCCTGCCCACAGCATCTTTAAGTGTTGCAACTCGAAGCTTGAATTTGCTCTTCAATTCCTTTGTTTTTCTCAGTTTGGCTCTTAAATGTCAGATTCTACTTCTGTTTAAGAGGTGAAGCCACCGTGATTAAATATCTGATTCCTAACAGTAAGCTCAGCAGTTAAAATGTACCAGTTGTTTCATAGACAAACTAATTGTCCATTATTATAAATTACAGCATTTCACTTTCTATAGTTTTACTTTGTCCTATATGTTTTTGTTAGATGCTATCAAGTTGGGTACAATTCATAGCCTCACGAACAGCAGATCTGAACAATATTCTATCTTGTGCAAACATCTAAGTTTCTAACATAATCGAGTCAATTGTTGTAGTCATCGTGTCAGCTGACCTAGTTGAGGATATTCCTCTCTTTCACCATTAGCACACCTTTACAAGCATGGTGTCTTTCTCCAAGAAATAGCCTTTCATAGCAGCATGCCCAAAATTGTTCATCTTTCTCCTGCAGATTATCTGGTGGTCTCAAACTCCTTTCCTTTGGGATTTCAACATAGTTCTTGTCACTAGGCCACTAGTGCTTATTTCTGCATAACAGAACTTAAGTTAAAATTCTTCAGAAATTATCTCTAGGAATCTATTTCTCAGCCCAGAATGAAATATTTGAAATGAAAATAGAAATTTATTTTAGTAGTTAATTCTGAATTATCATTATTTTAATGTTATTACTTTCATAGTACTAAAGCAGTGAAAGATTACTACGGTATAGTATTTGTCTCAAGAGGAGCACAAAACAGGATATGAAGGCACAGGGCTACAGGGCTGGAAACGTCTTTCTGAAAAGGAAAAAAAAAACAAAAACAAAAAACACCACAAAACCTAGAGGTAGTGAGAATAGCTCAGCTCCCCACAGCCCAAGGGCAGAAAGTGTATAAAGATCCCATAGCCTAGCCCTATGGTGCCTTGAGAGCCACACTAGCAGCAAGAGGTTCATATATTTTTTGTTAACTCACAGACTTTACTAACAGTTGTGGAAGTAAGAATGGGGTTTATTAGGGAAATAAGTTGGAGAGTGGGGAAAGCAAAGAACATCAACCAATGCAAATCCTGGTTTGTTTCAGCAGTCGCAAGCCAGATTAACAACAAAACACAATTCTTTAATCAGTAAAAGTTCTCATTTCACTTCAGCAACATAAATTCGAGAAGCCTCTAGTTTCCCCAAAAATCCAGCAAGGTTTACCTCAGAGAATTCATAAGTCAGTTTCTATAAAGCAGCCAGCAAGAACAGCAAAACTTTTAACTGTGCTCAGCACAAATCCAAAAAGCCTCAGGTTACTCCTTGCCACAGTTTCTGCACAGTAATGCCACAGTCTCTCCACCACCATCACCTGGATCTTGCCACCAGAGTCCCACTCTCACCAGGGTCTTGCTCCAGTCTCTTTGAAGTCTTGCCACCAAGGGTGGAAAGAACTGTCTCTGTCACAGCCTAGCCCATACCTTATGGTGATTTAAAAGACCCTGTGCCTACAATTAAGGTAGCTGGAGGCCAGAAGGGGCTAAGATAATGGCTTTTAAAAAACCAATGTTAGGCAAATACCACAATATTTCTGAGTTAAACATAATTCTCTATTAAACTAAAGCAAAACTCACCCTTGTTTTTTTTTTATGCTGTTCATAAAGTTCAACACGCCCTTATATATGCATTTTCTATACTCGTAGCCAATCTATTGAAAGTAGGAAAAATTAAGGACGTCACTTTGAACCAAGATGCACCTGACCGAAGTAATTTTATTTTCAATAAGATCCAGTATATTCATGAAAAAGCAGAATAATAAATAAAAAAGATGTAATAAGCATTTATGCACTAATTCTTCTGAATAATGATATGCTAGAGAATATTCAATATACTACAGTCCACAGGTAAAAGTGAATGTCTCCTTTAAGAACTGTAATCAAAATTGCTCTAGAGACCTTTGAGGGTCTCCATCTTTGGTTTCTAAGTGTTACTTTGAATGTCCTAATAACTTTAATCACTATCCCCTACTAGAAAATAATTTATTTGAATAGGAAAATAATGGGTAATAAATGCTGCCTTGGAACAGATAAAACTGTTTAAAAGAATATATGATTGGGCATTATATGTATGGAAATAATCCAGAATACAATGTACATGGTCAAGTGGACTGCAAGAAGGAGAAGGAGAGGGGGAGGAAGGAGGAAATTGCAGAACCATGAATGAATATTACAAGAAAAATGAAAAAGAAGAAGAAAATGAAATGGGGAGGGGGAGGGAAGAAACTGCGCAACAATGAATGCATGAATGAATAAAAATTCAACTTTACTATAAACTTCCATTAAAATCATAATTAAATCACAATTAAAATAAAACACTTTCTTGTAAACAAAAGTATTTCCCTGGAAGTGAGGATGGTGAGACATGTTATAAGGGGGACCTAGTCCATGGAGAAGGACGTCTTATTTAATAAAGGAGAAGATCGACAAAAACAAAGAAGACCTCAACAAGATAAATTGACATGGTGTATACAGCAATTGTCTTGACCATAGCAACAACTGTGATTGTGATACATTTTATTAAAGGTGCATAATCCGAGCCAACATGACAAAGCCTAACAATAAAACTGAAAGACCAAAAATGATTCTTTATAAGAGGTGACATTTGCCCTGTGATATACTGATGACACAACCTTCCTTGCTGAAACTGAGGAGGGCCTAAAGTATTTGCTGCAGAGAGTCAAGTGTTGTAGTGTGCAATATTAATTGAAGCTCAATATCAAGAAAATGAAGACTCTCACCATTAAGCCAAATGACAGCATCATGATAGATGGGGAAGACATTGAAATTGTTAACAGTTTCAGCTTGCGTGGTTCCACAGTCAACATACTTGGAAAAAACAGATAGAAAATCAAAAGATGAACTGTATCCAGAAACCCTGCTGTCAGGGACCTCACCAGAGTGCTAAATAGAAACAATGTCAGTCTAGAGACCAAAGTGCACCTGATACAGACCATGATCTTCCAGTTACTTGCTATGCTTCAAAGAGCTTGAGAATGACCAAAGATAACAGAAGAAGAATTGATGCCTTTGAGTTGTAGTGCTGGGGAAGAGTCTTGAACTTACCATGGACTGCCAACAGAATAAACAGGTCTGTCCTGGAGAGGCTGAAACCCGGCTGCTCCTTGGAGGCAAGAATTTAGAAGCTCTGTCTCACATATATTGGGCATGTAGCCAGAAGGGACCAGTCCTTGAAGAAGGAAATCATGCTTGAAAGGGTGGAAGGATAGCACAAGGGAAGAAGGTCCTGGATGAGATTGGTTGACATAGTAATGAGGGTAATGAGGGTAGTTGTGTCAGAGAGACATTGCAATTGGTTCAAGATAGAGTAGGGTTCAGAGCTATTATACAACGGGTCACTATGTGTCATGATTGACTCAAGCGCATGAAGCAAGAACAACAGCACCAGCAACATGGGATATTCCAAGATCTTCTCTAAAACTGCAGCTCAAAAGAAACAATTATTCTTTTTTTTCATTTTTTTACTGTCCAGATGCATAGCAGACTATTGAAATTACCATAGCTTGAATCAGATTAATCTTGTCTTCAAACTGACATTATCGCTCCTCAGTAACTTGGAGAAATGAGAGATCCCTAAGAATGGACTCTCCCAAAGCAGTACACTTCCTGATCTCCTGACTGCTGGTACGAAGGGTGTTAATTGTGAATACAAGTAAAATGAAATCTTTGATTATTTCAGTATTTTTCTCATCTGTCATGAAGTTGCCTATTGGTCCAGTGGTGAGGATATTTGTCTCCTTGGTGTTGAGATGCAAATCCAAAGGCTGCTATCTTTGATTGTCTGCAGTAATGTTTTGAGTCCTCACTTTTAGCATACAAGATTGTGCCCTTTGCATAGCACAGGTTTTCAACGAGTCTTCTTCTGAGAGTCCAGTTTCTTAAATGATTTGTTCACAATGCAAACTGAATAGTTATGGAGAGAGAATTTAATCCTGACTCAAACCTTTCCTGATTTTATAGCATGTGGGGTTCCTTTGCTTTGTTCACATAACAGCTAGTGTGAGCAGATTCCTGAGAAAGACTACCAAGTAATTCAAAAGTTAGGATTCGAAGAAAATTTTTTTAGCCCAAAAACGCTTATAAATACAGACTTTAAAGTAGAGTAAGGACAGTAAGAAGGTTAAATAAGAAATTGTGATTATTGATTGGAAATTTTAAGCGTTTGTTTTTGGTGTTTTGTTTTTTCTTTTAAAAAAGAATCCATTTCTCCTTTTAGTCTTTATTGAACTCTAATGACAGATGATTTTGTTTCCAGAGCTCTGGTTATCTAGTGCCAAGAAATTGTGCTGCAATCTTGAAGGCATGTGGTTCAAATCCATCAGCTGCTCCTTGGGAAAAGGATAGACACTCTCTTTTTGTGTGATTAGCTACCTCTGAAAACCATCCAGAGTGTCATCTATCGGTTGGTTCTGACTCCACAGTACACAACAAAAACATGTGATTTTAAGAAAAATAAATTCTAATATAATATTTCAAAGGATAAATCCAAAGTGATAAAACTACACAATGTCAAATTTCATTGAATCAAATTTTACTCCTCCTAATTAGTTTAAGGATATTAACAACCAAAAATAGGTTTTTCAGTAAAGTCAATGTTGATATAATGTAAATTAATTTTGTGAAATTGTATGTAAGCCAGTACAAAAAATGAAAAAAAGTGTATTTAAGAAGTGCTTTTGGTTTCAAAGTTACTCAAAATGCTAGTCACAAAGTAAGAAACCTGTACTGAGATCTTTCCTTTAATAAATATAGCTATTTGTAGAGTTTCAGTACATTTCATATTCTTCAAATGAGGTTGTAACTGAGGGGGAAAAAGCATAATTATGACCTAAATGTCACATTTAAAGACATACCTAAATCAGTTAGATATGAAAAGATAATTTGAAAAAAAACAAGTTTCCTTAAAATAAAAGAATGTAAAAATCTACCAGAAAGATTAGTCTAGTATTTGCATTATGTCTTATTCAGGAACTCTCAAAAAGATGCATGTCACTATGGTTAAAGTAGTGCTGTTCAGTAATGATGAGTTGACTCTGATTTTGTAGTGACACTACATACACAAGACCAAGCTTTACTCACTCTTGCGTCTTTCTCAAAGAATCACTGTATTCAATCTCATTGTTGCACCCTATACATCCATCAGTTCATCTCATTGAGAGCACTCCATTCCTTCACCAGCTCTCCCCTTTTCAAGCAGATTGTCCTTTTCCAAGGACTGGCTGCTCTTGAAAATATTCTCAAAGTTTGTAAGATGAAGTCTTATCATGCTTGCCTACACAAAATACTCTGGATCCTACAAGGAATGTTTCAAGTAAGATTTTGTTCATTCTTTTGACCAATATTCACCAATTTTCACTCAATATTCTTCTTTAAAAGAACAATTCAATAATTACTTTTCCATCTTCCTTATTTATTATCCAACATTCCCATCAATTGATGTGAATTGATTGAAAGCATCATAGTTTGATCAGGCAAACCTTAGTGAATTCTTTATTTTTGAGTATGTTCAAGTGATCCTTGACAACAGTACAATACAATACAATTGTACAATGAAATATAATGCAATACAATACAATACAAGCAATGCAATACATCCTTTGGCGTCTGGACTATTATTCCCCTGGGTGTTGATTATAGAGTCAAGGATAATTAAATCCTCAACAAATTCAATGTTTTTATGTGTATAATAATGTGGCCTATTGGTCCAGTTGTGAAGATTTTTGTTATGTTGAAATTTATGTGTAATTCATACACTAAAGTTTTAGATTTTCAGTAAGATCTTCCTCATTTTTAAAATCAAAATTGTGTCATAAACATAATGTATGTTGATGATGAATCTTCCCCCATTCCTTATGTAGTATCACTCTTCATACAGTCTACCTTCTTGGATTATTTCCTCAGCATGCAGATTGACTAGGTATGGTGAATGGATATAATCTTAACACACACTCCTCTCAAAGCACATACTCAAGACTGAGGAATCCCACCATCAGTAAGGAAGAAGCAGCAGAGAATGAAGCAAACATCCTTTGTAGTCAGAGATTCTGAGCCAGTCAAACCAGTGTCTATAGGAGAGCAGCAGCCACAGTGGAGAACCAGAGACCAACTTTCAACAGAGCAGAGCTGGAACTGCTGCCCATTGGAGCCAGAGGTAGGATCCAAGTTTGTTTGATGTCTGGGGAGTAGACATCGTAATTGGCAGGAATGGGAATCCCAGAACACTTAATTGTGCTCATCAAAACCTATTCCGAGATCAAGAGGCTGTTGTGAGAAAAGAGCAAAGGAACACCACGTGGTTTAAAATTAGCAAAGATGTGTTTCAGGGTTTCATTCTTTCACCATACTTATTCAATCTGTATACTGAGAAAATTATTTGAAAAGTTGAACTCTATGAAGAATGTGACATCAAGATTGGAGAAAGATTCATCAAGAACTTTGTTACACAGATGACAGAATCTTATTTGCTGAAAGTGTGGAGAATTTTAAGTGCTTGCTACAGAGGATAGTTGCTACAGCCTTCAATATGGATTGCATCTCAGCATCAAAGGAAAAGAAAATAATCTCACCACTGAACTAGTAGGCAAAATCATGATAGATGGAGGAAAGATTGAAACTCTCAATGACTTCATCCTACTTGGATCCACAATCAATACACTTGGTACCAGCAGTTAGAAGATCAGCAGATGTATTGTTCTCAGAAAATCTGTACTCATGGAACTCTCCAAATTATTGAGGAGCAATGATGTTAGTTTGAGAACTAAGGTATGCTTTATTCAGACCATGCTCTTTTCAATCACTTACTATGTTGCTGAGAGCTGGATAGTGGATAAACAAGGCAGAAGAAAAATTGAAGACTTTGAACTGTGGTGTTGGAGAAGAGGACCAATTTTCATATGGACTGACAAAAAGAATTAAAAGATGTCTTGGAAAGGTTGCAATCAGAGTGCTCCTTGGAGGCAAAGATGAAGAGATTCATCTTACACACTTAGGGCATGTTGCTAGGAGAAGTTATTTTTTGGAGAGAAAAATCATGCTTGGAATGTGGAGGGAAGCAGAAAGAGAGGAGGACCACAGTTCAAATGCATCATTTTTTTTTCTGTCATCCTTAATCACTGTTCAACTCTAGAAGTATAACCAGTAATTGAAAACATAATGAACAAAATTAAGAACTAAACCATAGTCCTCAAACTAACATCATTACTACCCACTAATTTGGAAAGATCTCTGACTGAACACTTTTCCAGTGCAATATATCTCCTGATTTCCTGACTGCTGGTACCAATATTATTGATTGTAGATCCAAGCATGATTAAGTCATTGACAAGTTCAATCTTTTCTCCATCTATTATTATGCTGTCCATTTGTCCAATGGTGAGAATTTGTGATTTGTGTTTTCTTGGAACTGTGATGCAATCCATATTGAAGCCTGCAGTATTTGATCTTCTGCAGCAAATGTTTCCAATCCTCCTCACTTTCAGTAAGCAAGCTTGTGTCATAGGCATACTGAGAGCTATTGATAAGTCCTCCTACAATCCTGATGCCACATTATTCTTTACAGAGTCTATCTTCTCAAATAATGCCCAGCATACAGATTGAATAAATGTAGTGAAACGGTACAACCTTAACATACACCTTTCTTAATTTTAAACTATGTAATGTTCTTTTCTTTAAAATAAAAGAGAAAAACTTTAATCAAGAGACAAGAAATATACATAATCTATCTTCTGCCTCAAATAATGCTTATAGTCTTACTCATTTACTTATTTTTTTTTCAGCACCAGGTTTGTAGTGTTAACAATTTTCGTGAATACAGTATTATTGTTTAACACAAACTCTCACACTACAAGCTGAATAGGAAGTCAGTTTCAGTTACTTTTCCTCCTTTTGCAGTCAACTAGACTAGTGTTTAGATTTGATGGTAAAGAGATCTGGAGACTGGTAATGATCTTTTGCTGTGTTCACACAACAGCTTCTTGGTCTTGGTACAGATTTCAAATAAGCACATTTAGGTGTCCTGGGTTTCCCATTTTTCTCAATTTTAACCATAATTTTTAACGGTCCATGGAATCAAAGATATCTGAAATGTTACTTAGACCAGAAACTATCAGATGACAAGCTGGGTTCTGAAGAGGTTATGGTAACTTTGCAGACATAACATGGGTCCTGGCTGAGAGCAAAGAATACCGCAAGAATGTCTATTTATGCTTTATTGACTCTGCAAAGACATGTGACTGAGTTGCTCATAAAAAATTATGGCTAATGTTGAGAAGAATAGGAATTCTAGAACTGTTTATTGTGCTAATGCAAAACCTAAACCTAGAACAAGAAGATCTTGTGAGAATAGAGCGATAGAACACTGTTATTTTTTGGTGTTATGTGCCATCGAGTTGCTTGTGACTAATAGCAACCCTACGTACAACAACCCTAAACCCTGCTCCGTCCTGTACCAGTCACACTGCCTCCAATACACCCATCCCAATTCCCCAGTCACTGAATCAATCCACCTCATAGAGGACCTTCCCCTCCTGTGCTGTCCCTTCACCATCCCAAGCATAATGTCCCTCTCCAAGAACTGGTCCATCCTTACAATATTTCCAAAGTATGTTTGACGAAACCTCAGAATCCTTGCCTCCAGGGAGCCGCCCGGTTTAACCCTCTCCAGGATGAATCTGTTTGCTTTCCTAGCAGTCCATGGTACCCTCAATACTCTTCTCCAGCACCAGAGCTCAAAGATATCAATTCTCCTTCTATCCTGCTTAGTCACTGTCCAATTCTCTGATGCATAACAAGTGATAGCAAAGACCATGGCCTGTCAGATGCACCTGAGTCTCCAGAGAGACACCATTGCTCTTCAGTACTTTGGAGAGGTCCCTAACAACAGACTTTCCCATCACATACATCTTTTAATTTCCTGGCTACTGGTGCCAAGAGTATTGACTGTGGAGCCAAGCAAACTAAGGCTGTGAACAATCTCAATCTCTTCACCATCCATACTGATGCTACCAATTGGTCCAGTGGTGAGAATCTTTGTCTTCTTGACATTGAGCTTCAATCCATATCTGAGGCTGCAGTCATGGACCCTCTGAAGCAAAGACTTCAGGTCCTCCTCTGTTTCAGCAAGCAGGGCTGTGTCATCTGCATAACGCAGATTGTTGATAGATCTTCCACCAATCTTGACCCAACAGTTCTCCTCATAGATCTCAGCCTCCTGGATAATCTGTTCTGCATACAGATTGAAAAGGTATGGAGACAGGGCACATCCTTGGCATACACCCTTCCCAATTTTGAACCATGCAGTATTTCCTTGCTCTGTTCTGATGCCTTCCTCTTGGTCCAAGTATAGGTTTTTCATTAGCACTATCAAGTGTTCTGGTATTCCCATTCTTCTCAGAGTCAGCCACAGTTTGTTATGATCCACACAGTCAAATACCGTTGCATAATAAATGAAGCACAGATAGAATTTGTTGTTGTTGTTATGTGCCTTCGAGTCGCTTGCGACTCATAGCCACCCTACGTACAACAGCTCTAAACTCTGCTCTGTCCTGTGCCAATCTCACTGTCTCCAACACACTCATCCCGATTGTCCCAGTCACCAAATCAATCCAACTCCCAGAGGGCCTCCCCCCCCGCGCCTGCCCTACACCCTCCCAAGCATGATGTCTTTCTCCAAGGACCGGTCTCTCCTTACAACATGACCAAAGAAGGTCAGACGTCTCAAAATCCTTGCCTCCAAGGAACAGCCCTGTTTAACCCTCTCTGGGATGAATCTGTTTATTTTCTTAGCAGTCCATGGAACCCTCAGCATTCTTCTCCAAAACCAAAGCTCAAAAGCATCAATTCTCCTTCTGTCCTCCCTGGTCATTGTCCAGCTCTCTGATGCGTAACAAGTGATTGCAAAGACCATGGCTTGTACCAGACGCACCTTAGTCTCCAGAGACACACTGTTGCTCTTGAGTACTTTAGAGAGGTCCCTAACAGCTGACTTTCCAATCACAATACGTCTTTTAATTTCCTAGCTGCTGATGCCAAGAGTGTTGATTGTAGAGCCAAGCAGACTAAAGCTGTGAACAATCTCAATCTCTTCACCATCCATCCTGATGCTGCCAATTGGTCCAGTGATGAGAATATTTGTCTTTTTTACATTGAGCCTCAATCCATGTTGAATGCTGCAGTCCTGGCTCTCTGCAGCAAGCGTGTCAGGTCCTCCTCAGTTTCAGCAAGTGGGGTTGTGTAATCTGCATAACACAGATTAGTCATAGATTTCCCCACCAATCCTGATGCCGCATTTCTCCTCATAGAGCCCAGCCTCCTGGATGATCTGTTCTGCATACAGGTTGAAAAGGTATGGAGACAGGACACATCTTTGAGTCTATCCCAACTGAATTTCAGAACCATCTCAAGAACAGGTTTGAGGCCTTGAACATGAATGAGCAAAGACCAGATGAGTTGTGGGAGGATATCAACGGTATCATCCAAGAAGAGTGTAAACATTCTTTACAAAGACAGAAGAGGAAGAAAAGACCAAAATGGATGTAAGAATAGACTCTGAAGATTGCACTGGAGCGTAGAGAAGCCAAAACGCAAGGAAGAATTCAAGATACTAATAAGAGCTGAATAGAAGATTCCAAAAGGCAGCGCGGGATTACAAAGTAAAATATTGCAATGAAATGTGCAAGGAGTTGGAGTCAGAAAACCATAAGGGTTGAACTAGCTCAGCATTTCTAAAGCTCAAGGAACTGAAGAACAAATTCAAATCTTGAGTTGCTATAATATGCTTTAGGCAGAGTACGAAATGATCCAGGAGGTATCAAAAGAAGATGGAAAGAATATACTGAGTCATTGTATCTAAAGGAATTGGCAGATACAGAAGAATTTAAGGAAACAACATATGAGCAAGAGCCTATGGTGATGAAGGAGGAAGTTCAAGCTGCTTTGAAAGAAATAGCAAAAAAATAAGGCTCCAGGAATAGATGGTATATCAACTGACATATTTCAGCTAACAGATGCTGCCCTGGATGTGCTCACCAAGTTGTGTCAAGAAATCTGGAGAACAACCACTTGGCCAACTGACTGGAAGAAATCTATTATTTGCTCCTATCCCAAAGAAAGGTGACCCAACAGAGTGTGGAAAATATAGGACAATATCGTTGATTTCACATGCAAACAAGATTCTGCTGAAGATTATCCAAAATCAACTGGAACAGCACATCAGTAGAGAACTGCCAGATATCCAGCCTGGGTTTGGAAGGGGTCATGGTAGTAAGGATATTGTAGCTAATGTCAGATGGATCTTGGCTGAAAGCAGGGAGTACCAGAGGAATGTCTATCTGTGCTTCATTGATTATGCAAAGGCATTTGACTGTGTGGACCATAACAAACTGTGGCTGACTCTGAAAAGAATGGGGATCCCAGAACACATGATCATGCTAATGCGAAACTTATACTTGTACCAAGGCGCAGTCGCCAGAACAGAGCAGGGAAACACTGCATGGTTCAAAATTGGGAAGGGCATATGCCAGGGATGTGTCCTGTCTCCATACCTTTACAATAGATAGCAGTAGCAGTGGCAAAATTTATTAGGAGAGCAAACAATAAATGTTGGCGAGGCATAGAACACTCACAATAAATATTTGAGAGAGTGCAAAATGGTACAACTACTCTGGAAAGCAGTTTTACGTTTCCTCAAAAAGCTGAACATGGTAATTCCATATGATTTAGCTATTCCACTGCTAGGAATTTACCTCAAGGAACAGAAGTGAGACACACTGATGTTCATAGCAGTATTATTTGTCATAGCAAGAAAATTGAAACAGTCAAAATATTCATCAACAAATAAATGAATTGAGAAATTGTTTTACATCCACATAGTATACATGCAGCACCCAGGAGATATGAAAACGTGGGAGAGGCTGGATAGCATTTTGCTGAGTGGACTAACTCAGTCTCATAAGAACAAATATTACATAAGACCATTATTGTAAAACTAGATAGAAGAATTACTAGTAAGATGTGTACAAAGTCCAAAGAGGAAAGGGGAGGGAGCAGGGCAGCAGAGGTGGTTCTTGTTATTATGTAATAGAATTTTGGGGCTAAAGTGAGGGAGTGAAAGAATTAGGAAAGATACAGTGGAGATCTGAGAAGATGGGGTAAGGGTGAGCATGGATCGATAACAATTACTGTCTAAAACACAATGTAAAGGATTATAATATGAAAGAATGTGAATATAGGAATACATGAAATAAAATGTATATGATGCTTCTATGTCCAATATAAAGGAAAAAACAACTAGTGAAAATTTTAAAAACATACAAGCAAAAATTTTCTGGTTTTCTCTTTCCTCAACCAAGATCAATTTGATATCAGCTATGATAGTCCTCATGCCACAGTTTCCTATGAATCCTGATTGATTTCTGGCAGCTTTCTGTCAATGTTCTAGACACTTTTGAATAATTTTTAGTAAGTCATTGCTTGCATATGATATTAATGACATTGTTTGATAATTTGAACATTCTGTTGCATCATATAAAAAGGACATGTGCATATAATTATAATCAATCACATAAAATTATGTATATTAGGAACTACTTTCCACCAAGCCCTTGTTTTCAGATAGCCTACCTTTGATTCTTCTGATTTCCAATAAAACATAATATTGTAGCTTCAGTTCCCATTATATCATAAACCTATACTTGTTTCTTTTTTGCTTTCTGGGGTGCCTATCTTTGTGAAATCTGGAAATATTGCAAGTTCAAACAATCTCAGTACTTTCAATAAATCTCTACAACTTTACATTTACAAAATGTGGTGGGGGGCAAGAGAAAATGAAAGAATTTGTTTTATTTTATATTAGAATTTTTTAAATAAACTAGTGGAAAAAATTTTTACAAATGTGTGCTCCCTCTAAGACAAAGGGAAGATGTACAATGACATTGTTAATAAGTAGATTTATGAGTATGTTTTTGTTTTCTATGTGATAAACTTCTTTACCATACATTCAATGAATTTTCTTACTGTTTTACTGCTGAGATAATGTTTCCTTTGTGAAATTTATTATATCTGTTTGGGTTAAGAAGGCTATATATGATTTTGATGTCAGCTATTAAACAAAAATCCAGTGATAGAAAATTATGTACTTTTTTTCTGTCTTCGGTCTATTGCATTTTAAAAAGAAAAGACTTTAAAATATCAGATAAAAAAACATCTTCCTGTGTTCTTTCCAATTAGATAGCCAGAGAGAAAGCATATATGGTAGCTTTTCCCTAAAACATATATATGCTGCCTCTCCTTTTACTTAGAGGTGTGAATGGTTATACAAAACATACATGCTGCTCAGGCGACCTCCTGATTGGCTCACTCTTTGTAAGCAATCAGATTAACAGCTGAATGACCATGAAATTCCATTTTCAAGTTAAATAGTCAACATTTAATTAGTACTGTACAACATTTTCAAAATCATTATCGCAGTCAAATTTATAGACATTTTTGGTATAATAGCTCTAATATTGCTATGTGTGGATTACCAAATCACAAATCTATAACAAAGACATTTGCTAAATTTGTATTACAGCAGAACAAAGAAGATATTATTTACAAAAATAGCACTGAATATGCCCCAATCTTTGTGAAATGAAATGAAATGGTACATTTTCTTTAGATTTATTTGTTTTAGTAGAACTTCATTTGAATACTGAATAATATTGCTAATGCTGGACAATCCACAGCAAATAGAGTGAAAATGAAACAATACATTTATTTGTATAGAAGAGACTTTATGTTCATAAATAAACTATTTGTATATAAAAACCCTACAGTGTTTGTTTACTTAAAATAAAATCTTCTCTTGGAGGAAAACAAAGTTGTTGTTTTTTTCTTCATTTTTGTCCCTGTGGAAACTTCTCCTTCAACATTTCTATTTTTCTTAGTTCTCTAGTATCAAATTTCATCTTATAAAATTGTAATATTGCCTCATATACAATATTTGAGAATTTCTTTATAGCAGTAAGAAACAAAATGTGACCTTTTAAACTGAAGAGAAAATACCATACAAGTTTTATTTCTTCTCAAAATTCCATGCTCCCTTCTAGCCATCAATCCCTGTGTACATATGAACATTCATACGTACTAAAGCATACATACATGTAAAGGTATATATTTGAAATGTCCTTAACTTTGGTTCCTTTCTACCCATTCACTCCTCAAAGTCAATCTCTAGGTTATTTTATTATAGGAAATCTGAGAGCTGGACAATGAATAAGGATAATAGAAAAAGAATTGATGCCTTTGAATTTTGGTATTGGAGAAGAGTGCTAAATATCCCATGAACTGAAAAAAAAAAAAAAAAAAAAAACAACAACAAACAAACCAAAAAAACCAGCCCAAAAACCCCAAACAGACATGTCTTGGAGAAAGTGCAACCAGATTGCTCTTTGGAGGCAGGAATGAAGAAGCTTCATCTCATATACTTAGAAGAGGATATTTCTTGAAAAGGAGCATCATGTTTGGAAAGGTGGAGGGGAAATGAAAGAGAAGATTGTCAATAAGATGGGTTGATATAATGACTGTAGCAATGAGCCCAAGTCAGGAAAGATATGGATAGTGCAAGATAAAACAAGTTCTGATCTGCTGTTTATAGGGTTACTATGACTTATTACTCAACTTGATGACACCTAAGAACAACAAAAATGGATAGGGCTTGAGTGACCAGAGTACAAGAAAGCACCAACACAACTAAAACAAAGGAGTACTACAAACACATATAGTTAATTTTCAATATTAAATCACTGTGAGTTTATTATTTAGGAAAAACTAGCTGAATAGGGTGCCTTGATGGCACATAACAACTGCAACCTCTATTTATTCAGGAAAAGGCATGTTTTGCCTCTTCTGTATCCAGCGTTTCCAGCGCTCCTAAACACACCTGCCATTTTTGCATGATGGTTGTAACAAAAAATATTTCTACTACAATGCTATAAGATTTGATAAAAGAATGAATAAACCATCATGGAAGTAATGGGAGACAGAAAATTTACCTTCTTAAAAGACATGCCAATTATTATTAATTCAAATCTGATTCATGACAGCCCCATGTGTCTTAGAGCTTTAGGCCGCAGAGATTTCCTGACTGTGACATTTTAGAAGGAAGTTGTCAGTTGTTTCCTCTGAAGCACGTTTTGGTGCTACAGGGACTCTGATATAAAGCTACAGAAATAAAAATTTTAAGAACCGAAGGAAAATTCCTTTTTTTTTTAGTTTCTCAACCTTTTACTCCCACAGGACACTCCCTGACAAGCTGTATTTAAAGAACTACACCCAAGATGGGGAGCTCTGGTGGCCTAGTGGTAAGGCTCTGAGCTGCGACCCCAAAAGCACACAGTTTGAATCCATCTGCTTCTGTGTGGGAGAAGGATAGGCAATATCCTCCTGTACAATTTATGCCTCTAAAAACCTGCTGAAGGGTCAGCTATGGGTCAATTCTGACGCAATGGTACAGCACAGACTCAGGTGGTACAATTGCTCTAAGAAGCAGTTTTATGTTTCCTTAGCATATAGGAATAGAAATATCAATTGTCTCAGAAACTTTACTATTAGACTTATAGCCAAAAAAAATAAGAGATACTAGAGATACCATACAGATAGGTATATGTATGTCTATTATCATTGTAGAATTACTCACAATGGAAAAGAGATGGAAACAACCCAAGTGTAAACAAATGAATAAAGAAACTGGGATATATTCACATAGTGGAATATTATGCAACATAAAATATAAAAATAATACACAGAACACTATATAATATAGATGTATTGAGAAGAGATATTATAGTAAATGAAATAAATCAATCACAAAATGGCAATACTAAGACTGCAGTTAGAAGAATTAAGAGATTTACATTCTGAGACTAGTGGCCTAGTCTTTTAGAAAACTGAGTTGTTAATCCAAAATCTGTACCTCTTTGGCAGTTTGAATCCACAAATAGTTAATTCCATAAGAGAAAGATGGGCAATATCCTTCTTTGTAAAGACACAGAAAGGTATACAAAGGTTAATGGAAATCAGTATTACAAAGAAAACTATAAATTTTAAGCACTACTGAACAAAATATGTATGAAATGGTTGAATGAAAAAAATAATTTTAATTTCAATCTTCACTTAAATACAGTAAAAAATTATTTTAATAAAGAATAAAACAACCATGTATGGGGGAATATATATTTATATTAAACTATTTTCTGTATTTATTTCCTTCCTGACCAGATTTTATTCTAATGTGTGTTTGGTTGTCAGATGTCATCCGTATGACTTATAGCAACCCTATGAACAACAGATCTGAATACTGTCTTATGCTAGGCCATTCTCATAATTTTTAATATATCTGAGCTATTGCCACAGTCATTGGGTCAATCAATCTAGTCGAGGATATTCCTTTCTTTGTACCTCTACACTTCAAAGCATGGTGACCCTTTCCAAGGAATAGAATTTCCTAACAAATTATGCAAAGTATGTAAGACAAAGCTTTGCTATCTTTGCCTTTAGGGAACATACTAGCTGCACTTTTTTAAAGACATACGTGTTTGTTTTGGGATTTTGTTGTTGTTGTTTTTCACAGTCCATGGGATATTCAGTACTCTCTTCTTTTTTATTATTATTGTTAAATTTTATTAGTTTTAATTATCATTTACAGAGATTTTGGGTTCTCATTCATCCATTGTTGCACTGTTTTCTCTACCCTCCTCCCCAGTCAGTACTCTTTTCTAACACCACAACTCAGAGGCATCAATTCTTCTTCTATAATTTTTATTCACTGACCAGATCTCAGATGTATAGTGAATAATTGAAAAGATTGTGACCAGATTCAGGTGTACTTTAGTTTTCAAATTGAAAACTAATGTATAACATTGTCCAAATTATTGTGCTCTGGATATTTTTGTAGATGTAATTAACATTCATAAGCAATTAACCTTGAGTAAAAAATATTAACCTGGATAATGTGGGTTTTATACAATCAGGTAAAAGATTTCAGAAAATCAAAGGATTTCAAAAAAGAACCTTCATTAATTCCAGGAGAACACTGGTAACATAGTTGGAGGGGAGCTGTACTGCCAACCCAAAGGCAGACTGTTCAAATGCACCAGTTAATTCACTGGAGAAATCACCTTCCAAACAATTTACAGCTCTGAAAACCCTCTAGAAGATCAGCTAAGTTATAACCCTATGGCAGAGAGTTTGTTTTCTTTTTAAAATTAAATCCAATCATTAAATTTTTGTCCTGTCATAATGATGCTGAAGATGGTTGACCATATAACAAACTGTGTGAGTTGAAATCATGTCCAATCTTGGCTATTCATGTCCAGTCAAAAATTATTTCTTATGACAGTTTATCTCTATTTCCTGTTCTTATGATATTTATTGTTTTCATTAGTTTGTTTATTGAAAAACACTGATCCTGACACAATGATCACATATAAAGGGCAAAGTAAACTTTCCAGAAACTAAAGTTTCTGGACTGAAAAGAGTAATCTTTCTTTTTTTTTTTAAGAGTGATCTTAAGGATCCCTGACAGTACTGTGACATCAAGCTAGTGAACTACTAGCTTCTCCAAAGTGATAAGAAAATTAGTTCTCCTTACAATATTTTATGTGTCTTGGCTAGGTTACAGTTTCCAGAGGTTTGGTGCAAGTCTACCAGTTGTAAGTTAAAAAAGGCGCAGAGAACTGGGCGAAGTGTAACAAAAGAGTTTATTAGTGGCTCTTGGGGCAGATTTACTGTCTGAGGCCAGAGAAAGGCAGGGTCAGGCAGTCAAGTTACCAGTGAGGAAGTTACAGGTTAAACTCTATAGGTAGGGGTTGGTGGTAGGGTGGTCAAACTGGTGGTCAGTTCTCCTGGAGAAAGTTGATTGGATGCCCTTTGTTAGCTTCTAATGACAGAGCTGCTCAGTCATGCAAGATGTGGTTGATGGCTGGGTTTCCTTCTGATTGGCCACAGTGTCTTACACCAGGTAGATTGGAATGTCTCTTAGAAGGTGCGGTCAGCACAAGATGTCACCCAGCCCCCAAGATGACCTTTCACCAGTTACTCTGAATATTTTTAGTATATGTAGTTTACGTTCTTAACTAGTTAATCATAATAAAGAAGACTAACCTGGATATTTTAGGTAAGTCTCATACAGTTAGATAAAAGCCTTAAGAGGAAAAATTAACAAATTTCAAGGAAAAGGAATACTACCTCAATGAGTAATGTAGCTATCCTGTCAGATATTTCAGCTTAATATCAACAAATGTTTGAATAAATTTCCTTAGCACAGATCTCTATATGTATGTATATGTTTACAAGTCTCTATATGTATGAGTTTAC
>NW_006399938.1:2403791-2407129 GCF_000299155.1 Elephantulus edwardii | reverse complement strand
GTGTGTACTGTTGAGTCAGAACTGACCCATAGTTGGCCCTCCAATGGGTTTTCAGAGGTGCATGGGAAGAGATTGCCCATCCTTTTCCCATGGCGTAGCTGGTGGAATCTGTGTGCCTTCAGTATTGCTGAACAGTTTCTTGCCATTAGGGCACCAATGCTATACATGCACACATGCTTATTATAATATTTCTAATATGCACAACAGAAGAATGCTCATTTGTGCTTTATTGACTATGCAAAGACAGTTGACCGTGTGAATCATAACAAACTATGGCTAACTCTGAGGAAAATGGGAATCCCAGCATACTTAATTATGCTCATACAAAAACGAAATCTAGACCAAGAAGCTATCAAGCAAATGGAGCAAGGAGACATTGTATGGTTTAAAATTAAGAAATATGTGCCTCATATCTATATATTTTCTCTGTATATATTCAATCTGTATGCTGATCAAGAGATTAAAAAAGCTAGACCGTATGAAAAAAAATGTGGCATCAGGATTGAATGAGGAATTATCAAAATCCTGCATTATGCAAACGACACAACCTTGCTTGTGGAAAGTGAAGAGTATTGCAAATACTTACTGTAGAAGGTCAAAGACTACAACCTTCAATATAGATCGTATCTCTAAGTTAAAAAGGCAAAAATCCTTATTACTCAACTGATAAGCAACAACATAATGTTGTTGTTGTCATGTGCCATCAAGTTGCTTGCGACTCACAGAGACCCTGTGTACAACAGCCCTAAACTCTGCTCTGTTCTGTGCCCATCACACTGTCTCTGACACACCCATCCTGATTACTCTAGGCACTGAATCAATACACCTCATAGAGGGCCTTCCCCTCCTGCATTGTCCCTCCACCGTACCAAGCATGATGTCCCTCTCAAAGTACCGGTATCTCCTTACAACATGTCCAAAGTATGTTAAACTGAGCCTCTGAATCCTTGGCTCTAAGGAACCGCCCAGTTTAACCCTTACCAGGATGAATCTGTTTGTTTTCCTAGCAGTCCACAGTACTCTCAATACTCTTCTCCAGCACCACAATTCTCCTTCTATCCTCCTTGGTCATTGTCCAACTATCTGATGAATAACAGGTGATTGCAAAGACCATGGCTTGTATCAGATGCCTCTTAGTCTCCAGAGAGATACCATTGTTCTTCAGTACTTTGGAGAGGTCTCTAACAGCAGACTTTCCCATGGTAATTTGCCTTTTAATTTCCTGGCTACTGGTGTCAAGAGTGTTGACTGTGGAGCCAAGCAGACTAAAGTTGTGAACAATCTCAATCTCTTCGCCACCCATCCTGACGCTGCCAATTGGCCCAGTGGTGAGAATCTTTGTCTTCTTGACATTAAGCCTCAATTTATATTGGAGGCTACAGTCCTTGACCCTCTGCAGCAAGTGCTTCAGGTACTCCTCAGTTTTAGCAAGCAGGGTTGTGTCATCTGCATAACACAGATTGTTGATAGATCTTCCACCAATCTTGACCCCATGTTTCTCCTCATGGAGCCCAACCTCCCGGATAATCTGTTCTGCATACAAGGTGAAAAGGTATGGAGACAGGACACATCGCTGGCATATGCCTTACCCAATTTTGAACCTTGCAGTGTTCCCTTGCTCTGTTCTGATGACTGCCTCCTGGTCCAAGTATAGATTTAGCATGAGCACGATCAGGTGTTCTTGGATTCGCATTCTTCTCAGAGTCAGCCACAGTTTGTTATGTTCCACACAGTCAAAGACCTTTGCATAATCAATAAAACACAGATAGACATTCCTCTGGTATCCCCTGCTTTCAGCTAAGATCCATCTAACATCAGCTACAATATCCCTAGTACCACGACCCCTTCTAAACCCAGCCTGGACTTCTGGCAGTTTTCTGCGGATGTGCTGTTACAGTCGTTTTTGGATAATCTTCTGTAGAATCTTGCTTGCATGTGAAATCAATGATATTGTTCTGTAGTTTCCACACTCTGTTGGGTCACCCTTCTTTGGGATGGGAACAAATATATATCTCTTCCATTCAGTTGGCCAAGTGGTTTTTCTCCAGATTTCTTGGCACAACTTGGTGAGCATGTCCAGGGCAGCATCTGTTAGCTGAAATATATCATAATAGATAGAGAAAAGAAATTGAAGCTGTCAATGACTTAATCTTACTTGGAGCTATGATCAACACTTTTGATACCAACTGGCATGAGAATAGGAGATATACTACACTGGGCAAGTCTTCTCTCCAATATATTGAGGAGCAATGATGTTAGTTTAAAGACTAAGGTGAGTTTGATTCAGGCCATGGTCTTTTCAATTATTTGCTAAGCATCTGAGAGATGAATAATTAAAGAGTATGAAATAAGAAGAATTGAAGACTTTGAGTTGTGGTATTGGGGAAGAACATTGACAATCCAGTGGACTACCAAAAGAATAAACAGTTATGTCTTGGGAAAATGCAGATAGACTGCTCTGTGAAGGGAAAGATGATGAAATTTCTTACATAGTTTGAGTGTGTTTCTAGGAAAGGCTATTCCTTGCAAAGTGGCGTAATACTTGGAAACATGAAGTGTCAGAGAAAGAGAGGAAGTCCCTTGATAGGAATTGACACAGTGACTGCAGCAATCGGTTCAAGTATGTCAGAAATGATGAAGGTGGCACAGGATAGGGTAGGGTTAAAATTTTTTGCTAATACAGTTGCTATGAGTCTTATTTTACTTGATGGCATCTAACAATAAAAACCACAAAGTTTATAATACTTTATTTTTAATTTATTTGAATTAAAGTTTACAAATCATATTGCATTTTCATTAATAAATATTTTGTTTTATAGCATTAATTAAAAATTATTTATAAAGAAAAGCTTATGTCTTAGATTTAGAATTAACTCACAGCCTCCACCAGGTTTTGGATGTTAATCACAAGGTGGAAGATTTCTCCTGTGTAGCTGCTAGGGAATTTGAACTGCTAGAGATGCAGCATTTGAGTTAACCGCACAACTCCAAACAGACTATGCCATCTAACAAATCTCTCTCTAACAAATTTTTCAAATAATTCATTAATTACAGTGTCTACCCAAACCTTTGAAATTAGTTTGTTTTTATTTCAATATTGATTTTTTTTATTTCCATGAGATGGGGAAATACTTGTCACTCCTGAAAAGATAAACATCACAAACAAGTCAATTTTATTCAAATTTGAAAACTGTAATAATTGAAATCACTTGTTATGCATCAGAGAGTTGGACAATGACTAGGAAGGACAGAAGGAGAATTGATGCCTTTGAGCTGTGGTGCTGGAGAAGAGTATTGAATGTACCATAAAGTGCCAAGAAAACAAACAGATTCATCCT
>NW_006399938.1:2391798-2403486 GCF_000299155.1 Elephantulus edwardii | reverse complement strand
ACAGGATAGAGCAGGGTTTAGGGCTGTTACACATAGGGTCACTATTAGTCGCAAGCGATTTGACTTCACATAACAATAACAACACAACTGGTTTACTTACAAAGTTTGTATACATTGTTTTTTCACACTAGATTTTTTTTCCATTTCCTTTACGCACCTCTCCCTTCACCCATCAAATTGTACAGCCCTATGATTAAACACGTTCTTCTAAGTGGCATAACACTGGTCTGTCCACTTGCTGTACAGAGGTAACTTGTGGTTGTTCTGGTGTAGAATACTGTGATATTGATGTGTCAAATATGATAATGGTTACTCATGGTGGACAGTGTTTGGTAAAGTTTCCCGATTAAAACAAGCTTGGAAGCAGGAGTAGCATCCACTTCCAAAATGGCTTGCCTCCAGAAACCTGGTGAACCTGAAGAAAGCATATAGTTATAAATTGGAGAAAGTTACAAAAGTGTCCGGTTCTTTCATTCATAGGGTCTCTATGAGTCACCTATGACTTGAGAGTACTTAACAACATGTTTTACCAAACCCCTGCTCATACTCACCCCTCTGTTCCCATTCTCCCCTACTCAGATTCTCATACACTTTCTAAAATAATGTTCTTTTTTGTTATTTTTTAAAATGAAAGTTTACAGAGACTTAGGTTTTCTAGTGATTCATTGTTTCACTTTTCTCCCTGTCTACCCCCTCCCCCAACTTCAATTTTCTCCTTTAAAAGTGAAAGAAAAACTCTCTCATTGTTATGTAATCCCTCCCCCCAGGTCCACTCCACTGTGCAGCCTATATTCTGGACTCCTGTCATGACAATAATACCCAATCATATACCCCTTTTAAACAGTTCTCTCCCTCATCTGTTGCAACTCAGTATACATAGTTTCTTCCCTCCTTCTCTGTCTTCCCTCAACTTATAACAGTGGCCTTATGAAATATTTGTCTTTTTGTGATATTTCACTCTGCATAATGTCCTCCAGAGTCATCTATTTTGCATAATATTTCATGAGTTCTTGGTTTGTCCATGCTGTATAGTATTCCATTGTGTGAATATACCAGAGTTTCTCTATCCATTCATTTGTTGATGGGCACTTTGGTTGTCTCCAGCTCTTTGATATTGCAAACAAAGCCTCAATAAACATGGGTATGCATATTTCTGTTTGGGTGATGGTTATGGTTTCTTTAGGGTAAATTCCCAGTAGTAGAATTGCTGGTCAAATGATATTTCTATTTGAAACTTTTGAGAAAGCGCCATACAGCCTTCCATAGTGGTTGGATCATTTTACACTCCCTTCAACAGTGAATAAGGGTTCTAATTTCTCCACAACCTTAAGTGGAGAAATGATAGCCTTTTTAAACAAATGGTGCTGGCAAAACTGGAAAACTATCTACAGAAAACTCTAGAAAGATCCACACATCAATCCATACACAAAAACCAATTCAAAGTGGATTATGGACCCAGGACTAAAACCAAGGACAAGAAACTTTATTAAAGAAAAGCTTGGAAGAACTTTAGAAGTCCTAATCCACAACATAAACAGTCTTCCATGCATCCTGGAAAATCTACAACCAGGAGAGGGTAAAATAGTTGAATGGGACCTTCTAAGAGTCAAATCTCTATGCACATAAAAACTTCTCCAACAGGGTACAAAGAAAAGCCACAAATTGGGAAAAAATATTTGGTAATGGCATGTCAGACAAGGGACTTATATCTAGAATTTATAAAATACTTGAGCACCACAACAAGATAAAGGTAAATAAACCAATTGAAAAATGGGCACAGGATATGAACAGACACTTCATCAAAGAAAACATTCAAATGGAAAATAACACATGAAGAAATGTTCAAAATTCCTAGCTCTAAGAGAGATGCAAATCGAAACAACTATGAGATACCATGTTATCCTAGTAAGAATAGCATATTTAACAGAGCAAGATAATGTTCATATACAGTATTTATCCTTATGGACTGAGTTAGTTCATTTAGCATAATGCTCTCCAGTCTCTCTGAAGTTAGGTAGTAATTTACAACATCATTGCTCCTGCATGCAGTATAGTATTTCATCATGTGAATAAACCATAATTTCTCCATCCGTTTAATTGTGATTGAACATTGGGCTGTTTCCATGTCTTTGCAATGGTTAAATGTGCAGGAATGAACATTGGTGCACACGTTTCCATTTGTGCCTCAGTTCTCATTCTCTCAGAGTATATTCCAACCAGTGGAATACTGGTTCATATGAAATTTTTAAGCTCAGCTTTTTGAAGAAACACCAAACTGCCTTCCAGAGTGGCTGTACCATTTCACAAGCCCACCAAAATATTCATCACCACATCCTCTAGAAAGGACTCTCTGTCCTATTAAACTTTACCTGCAATTGTAGTGAGATGATATCTCTTTGTGGTCTTGATTTGAATCTCTTTTATTGCCAATGATCTGGAGCATTTCTTCCTGTGTCTGTTGACTACCCTAATATCTTCCTCTGTAAAAACTCTTTCCATGTCTTTTATCCTTTTTATAATTGTGTTATCAGTCTTTATCTTGTAAAGGCCCTGTAGAATTCTGTAAACTTTGGTATTAGACTTTTGTCTGAAATGGTATTGCCAAATGTTTTTTCCTAGTCAACAGATTTTCTTTTCATTTTGTTGGAAAAGTTGTTCATGTGCACAGAGATTTATCTTTAGAAGGTCCCATTCATCAATGTTATCCTCTCCAGATTGTACATTTCTGGCTGTATTTGGCAGTCTCTTTATACCCAAACTAGGCCATCTAAGCTTGATCTCAGTTTGCTTTAAATGAACTTTACGGTTTTAGGTTTTAGTGCCAGGTCTCCGATGCACCTTGAGTTGATTTTTGTGTATGCTGTGAGATGTGGATTCTGTTCTAGCTTTCTGCAGGGAGCAGTCCGATTTTGCAAGTATCATTTGTTGAAGAGGTTGTCATTTCTCTATTTAAAGTGTTTTATTTCTCTTTGAATATCATTTGACCACAGAGAGATGAGTCCATTTCTGGGTTCTCAATTTTGTTCAATTAAACTATGGTGATATATCATCTCTGTATGTTTGGTAGAATTCAGCTGTGAAGTCATCTGGTCCAGGACTTTTATTATGGGAAGTCTTTTCATGACTTTTTCAATTTCTTCTTTAGTGATGTATTCTATATATTTCCTTGTCAATATGGAAAGGGCATGACTTTCAAGGAATTTGTCCATTTCTTCTAGGTTTTCAAATTTATTGGAGTATAGTGTGCTGACTCTGAGAAGAATGGGAATCCCAGAACATTTAATTGTGCTAATGCGAAACCTGTACTTGGATCAAGAGGCAGTAGTCAGAACAGAGCAGGGTAACACTGCATGGTTCAAAATAGGGAAGGGTGTACGCCAGGGATGCATCCTGTCTCCATACCTTTTCAACATGTATGCAGAGCAGATTATCCGAGAAGCTGGGCTCTATGAGGAGAATTGTGGCATCAGGATTGGTGGAAGATCTATTAACAATCTGCGTTATGCAGATGACACAACCCTGCTTGCTGAAACTGAGGAGGACCTCATGCACTTGCTGCGAAGGGTCAAGGACTGCAGCCTTCTCTATGGACTGAGGCTCAATGTCAAGAAGACAAAGATTCTCGCCACTGGACCAATTGGCAGCGTCAGGACGGATGACGAAGAGATTGAGAGTGTTCACAGCTTCAGTTTGCTCGGCTCCACAGTCAACACTCTTGGCACCAGCAGTCAGGAAATCAAAAAGCGTATCGCGATAGGAAAGTCTGCTGTTAGGGACCTCTCAAAGGTACTCAGGAGCAACAGTGTCTCTCTGGAGACTAAGGTGCGCCTGATACAGGCCATGGTCTTTGCAATCGCCTGTTATGCATCAGAGAGTTGGATAATGACTAGGGAGGACAGAAGGAGAGTGGATGCTTTTGAGCTGTGGTGCTGGAGAAGGGTACTGAATGTACCCTGGACTGCCAGGAAAACAAACAGATTTATCTTGGAGAGGATTAAACCAAGCTACTCCTTGGAGGCAAGGATTCTGGGGCTTTGTCTGACATACTTTGGACATGTTGCCAGGAGGGACGGGTCCTTGGAGAGGGACATCATGCTTGGGAGGGTGGAGGGACAGCGCAGGAGGGGAAGACCCTCTATGAGATGGATTGATTCAGTGACTGGGGTCATCGGGATGGGTGTGTCAGAGGCAGTGCGGTTGGCGCAGGATAGAGCAGGGTTTAGGTCTGTTGTGCATAGGGTCGCTATGAGTCGGAAACGACTCGACGGCACATAACAACAACAACAACATAGCTTTTGATAGCATTCTGATATTATCAATTTAATTTCCTCTGGTTCTGTTGTGATGGCACCTCTATCATTTCTGATCTATGTCCTCTGTTTTGGTTAAGTTTGATAACTTTATATTAATTTACATTCTAGTTTGTTAACTTTATTGTCCCTTTCAAAAATCCAGCACCTGCTTTTATGTATGGTTTAAATTCTTTTTCTGTCTTCTCTCTCATTTATTTCAGCTGATTTTTCTCATAATTTCTTTTCTTCTAGAGGCTGTAAGATTTTATTGTTGTTCTTTTTCTGTTTGATGAAGATGTTGAGTTAGAGCATTGATTTTTTTTTTTCTTCCTTTTCATATGTGTGGGCTTACTACTATGAACAGATCCTTGAGGACAGTCTCAGCTGTATCCCAGAGGTTTTGGTATGCTGTATTTTAATTTATTTCAAAGAACTTTTTATTTTCTTTCATTCTTTACTTCTTTTTAAACCAATCATGTTCTAACAGAGAGTTACTTAGTTTCCACATGGGAGTTTTTGTAAGTTTACCCACCTGCGGTTAATTTTTAGTTTTATTTATTTTGTGTTCTGAGAAGATACTTTGTATTATTTTAATGTTGGGGTTTTGTTTGTTTTTTGTTTTTTATTTGTTTAGCTTTTCTTTGTGTCTTAATATGTGATCTATTCTGGAGAATGTACTATGCGCACTTAAAAAAGAAAATGAATTGAGTTTTAGTTGTGTGCAGTACCTTGAATACATCCATGAGGTCGAGTTTGCTGATTGTATAGTTTAGATCTTTTTCATCTTTGTTGAATTTCTTTTGAGTTGACGTATCCTTTGGAGATAGTGATGTGTTGAAATCTCTCACCACTAGTTTGGTGCTATTTCTTTCTGCAATTCTGTTAACCTTAGCTTTATTTATTTTGCAGGTCTATCATTTAGTGAAAAATGTTGATGTAGGTCATGTCTTCTTGATCTGTTTTGCCTTTAATCAATATGTAAAGCTCCTCCTTATCTTTTATGGTGGTTCATTCTGAAATTTATTTTATCAGAGATTAGTATTGTTACTCCTGCTTTTTTTTGAGGTTGCCATTTGATTAGTATGTTTTTTGTAGCCTTTGCTTTTGAGTCTGACTTTCCTTTTTTTTAGATGTGTAGGCAACATATTGGAAACAGGAGTGGCATCCACTTCTGAAATGGCTTGCCTCTGGAAACTCTGCGCACAGTACTCAGGTCTTTCATTCATAGGGTCGCTATGAGTTGCCTACAACTCTACACCACTTAACAACAACAACAGACAACATATTGATGGGCTTTGTTTCTTTATGCATTCTGCTATTAGTTTTCTCTTAATTGGCACGTTTAGTTCATTCACATTAAGCGTGATTACTGTCATTCCAGGTTTTATCATTGTCATTTTCCTGTGCTTCATTTTTTCTTGTTTAGTTTGCTATTATCCATCCACTTTCTTTTGGCATCTCCATATGAAGGAATTCACTTAAAATTTCTTGTAGATGTGTCTTATTTACACAAATTCCTTAAGTTCCTTCTTCTGAAAGGATCTAATTTCTCTTTTGTACTTGATGGAGAGCTTTGCTGGGTATAAGATCCTTGGATGGCAATTGTTTTCTTCCCACCTTCTGTAAATGCCATCCTATTCTTCTAGCTCACATGGTGTCTGCTCAGAAATCAGAACCTAATCTACTTGTTTCCCCTTTGTTTGTGACTTTTTGTTTTTCTCATGTTTCTTTTAGAATCCTATCCTTATGTTTTAATTTGGGGAATTTGACTATGATATGACTTGAAATTTTTCTTTTGAGTCTAATCTATTTGGTGGTTGCTGGGCTTATGAATGTAGATGTCCCAGTTCTTCAAAATACCTGGGAAGTTTTCTTCTAGTACTTCTTTCACAATTTTCTCAGTGGCTTCCCTGCCACTCCCATATTCTGGAATTCCAATTGTAGGAATGATGTTCCTTTTGATGACATTCCACAAGATTCTAATGCTTTCTTCATTTTCTTTATGTACCATCTCAGTCTTCAGCAGGATTTTGCTTGTGTGTGATATTGTTTGATAATTTTTACACTCTGTCAAGTCACTTTTTTTTTTAATGGGAATAAACATGGATCTCTTTGAGTTGATTGGCCAGGTAATTGTCCTCCAGATTTCTTGGCACAACCTAGTGAGCACATCCAGGACAGCATCAGTTTCTGAAACATAACTTTTAGCATTTCATCAATTTCTGGGTCTTTATTTTTTGCCAAGTCCTTCAGAGCATCCTGTACTACTGCTTTCATTGCATTTGCCTCTGGATTATATGTGATTTCATAAAATTCTTTATGTATGAGTCAATTCTTTTTGGTGACCCTGTATACTCCTTCTATCTTCTTTTAATGCTTTCTGGATCATTCAATATTCTGTCCACAGCATCCTTAAGTATCACAATTTGCAACTTGAATTTGTTCTTTATTTCCCTTAGTTTAAGAAATACCAATTGAATTTGGCCCTTTTGATTTTCTGATTCCAACTCCTTTTACATTTCATTATAACACTTTGCATTGTTTTCCCTAGCAGCACTTTGAAATCTTCTATTTATCATTTAACATCTTGACTTTTTCCCTTTCCTTTGATTTCTTGGCACACTAGTGCAATATTCAGAATCTCTTCTGACATCCATTTTGGTCTTTTCTTCTTCCTCTGTCTCTGTAATGGTTCCTTCAAATTGTGTATGATTCAGAGCAACTTTATGAACAAAAGATCTGAGCCCAGACCTATTCTGTACCTTCTTGAATATTTCTGACATTCTTGAGTACATTTCTGCATTTACTGTTTTGATGCATCTGGTTGAGAGTCTTCCTCTCTTTTGCTACCCTCCATCTTCCAAGCATCATATTCCTTGCATCATATCCCTTTCTAAGGAATAATCTCTCCCAGCATCATGCCCTAAGTATGAGATAAACAATAAAGCCAAAAAAGGTAAAATTATGTGAGACTAAGCTTTGTCATCTTTGCCTTCAATGAACACTCTGACTACACCCTCTAGAAGACATATCTGTTCTTTTGAATGTCTTTAGAATATTCAGCACTGTTCTCTAACACCAATAAGTCAAAAGCATCTATGATTCATCTCTCATTCTGACTCATTGTCCAGTTCTCAGATGTACTGTAAGTAACTGAAAGACCATGGTCTGAAATCCACTGTCTTGATTTAATTGACATGATCATTAATCCTCAAATTGTTATAATTGCTTCTTAGTAATTTTGAGATGTCCTGACTGCAGACTTTCCTAGTATAATATGACAACCTATCTCTTGACTTCTTGTACCAGGGGTGTTGATTGAGATTCCAAGTAAGATGATGTCATTGAAAGTCTCAATCTTTTCTCCACTTATTATGATATTTCCTATTGGTCCAGGGGTGAAAATTTTTGTTTTATTGATGTTGAGATGCAGTTCATATTTAATGCTTTCATTCTTATAGGTAATGATGGTAAAATTTCATCTCACCTGATGTAAACATGTTTTCTGGAGGTGCCAGTTCTTGGAAAAAGACATCAAACCAGGGAAAGTAAAGGGTCAATGGAAGAGAAGAAAACTCTCAATGAGATTAATTGGCATAGTGACTGCAACAATCAATGTGAGCATGGTGAAGATAATGAGGATGGCTTAGGATATGGCATATTTTCATCTATTGGTCATAGGTATGTTATGAGTCATAATCAACTTGATGCACCTAACAGCAGCATCTTCTTTAGTCTTCCTTACAGTTCTAATGAAACTGTTTTTGTTAGATGTTGTTGAGTTGAGTGCAACTCATAGCAACCCTATGAACAAAAGATCTGAACCTTTGTTCTTTCCTGCACCATCCTCAAATTTCCTGACACACAAAAGATTATGGCAGCAGTCACCATTTTAATCCACCTGGTTGACGATCTTCCTTTTCTTTACCAACCCCCAAACCTTCCCATCATTATGCCTTTCTACAAGGAATAGCACCTCTTAGCAACATGTCCCAAGGCTAGGAGGCCAAACCTCATCGTTCTTGCTTACAAAGAGCACTCTGGCTGCACCCTCTCCAAGACATAACTGTTTGTTGTTTTTGTTTGTTTGTTTGTTTTTCTCCATGAGACGTTCAGTGCTCTTCTCCAACATCACAGCCCAAACATGTCAATTATTTTCCTGACACCCTTATTCATTTTCCAGGTCTCAGATACATAGAAAGTAATTGGAAATATCATGGCTTGAATTAGATGCACTATCGTCCCTAAACTGACATCATTACTCCTAGATAATTTGGAGAGGTCCCTAACTGCAAATTTTCCCAGTGCAATATGTCTGCTTATTTCCTGACTGCTGTTACCAATGTGTTAATTGTGGATCCAAGCAAGATGAAGCTGTTGACAATTTCAATCTCTTCTCTAGCCATCATAATACTGCGTATCAGTCAAATGGTAAGAATCATTGTTTATATTGAGATGCAATCCATTTTGAATGCTACATTTCTCAATTTTCTGCAACAAGTGTTTCAAGAACTTCTCACATTGAGCAAGTAAGTGGGGAGGAGCTCAATATCAGCAGTCAAAACTAGGGCAGGGGTGGACTGTGGGTCAGATAATCAATTACTCATAGGCAAGTTCAAATTGAGGCCAAAGAAAGTTAAAATAAATCCACAAGAATCAAAATACGATCTTGAATCAATTCCTTCAGAATTTTCATGATATCTCAAAAATAGGTTTAAGGCATTGAAAACCAATGATCAAAGGCTAGATGAGTTGTGGGTAAATATCAGAAATAAAATCCATGAAGAAAGCAAAAGTTTATTACAAAAACAGAGGAGAAATTAAAAAAATTGAAATGAATGCCAGAAGAGTTTGAGATTACATTCGAGCATTGAGAAATCAAAACAAAATGAAAACATCAAAGAGAAAGAGATGAACAGAAGATGTCAAAGGGCAGGTTGGGAATACAAAGCGATGTATTATAATGGAATATGTAGAGAGCTGGAATTGGAGAAAAAAAAAGAAGAACAAGCTCTGCATTTCTCAAGATGAAGAACTGAAAAACAAATTTAAGCCTCTTGTCGCAATATTGAAAGATGCTGTGGGAAATATATTGAATGACTCAGAAAACATCAAAAGAAGATGGAAGGAATACACAGAATCACTTTACCAAAGAACTTATTGACACTGAAAAATTTCAAGAAGTACTGTATGAACAGGAGCCAATCATAATGAAGGAGGTAGTAGAAGCTGCATTGAAAGCATTCACCAAAAATAAGGCCCTAGGAGTCTATAGAATACCAATTGACTTGTATCAATTAACAGATGCAGCCTTGGATGCACTCACTAGTCTATGCCAGAAAATTTGGAGAATAGCTGTCTGGCCTACAGACTGTAAGAGGTCCTTATTTGTTTCCATTCCCAAGAAAGGTGATCCAACAGAGTATGGGAACTACTGAACAATATCTTTGCTAATTCATGCAAGCAAAATACTGCTGAAGATCATTCAAAAAGAGTTGGAAAAGTACATAAATAGGGAACTACCAGAATTTCAAGCTGGATTTAGAAAGCCTGTGGCACCAGGCATATCATTATTGAAAGTAAGGAATACCAAGAACGTGTCTATTTGTGCTTTATTGACTATTCAAAGGCATTTGACTTTGTGGATTATAACAAGTTATTGCTGAAATTGAGACTATGGGAATCCCAGGGTACTTGATTGTGGTCATGCAAATCCTATACCTTGACCAAGGGGCTGTTGTGCAAATAGAGCAGGGGAGGACTGTATAGCTTGGAATTAGGAAGGGACTGCGCCAGGGTAGTGTTCTTTCTCCATACCTGTTAAATCTGTATGCTGAGCAAATTATCCAAAAAGCTGGACTCTATGAGGATGAGTGTGGCATTTATGTTGGAGGGGAACTCATCAACAATTTGCATTATGCAGATGGCACAAAAATTCTAATAGAATATGGCAATACTCCTTATAGGCTCAACCTGATAAATGTTGTTGCTTTTAGGTACCATCAAGATGAGTACAACTCATAGTGACTCTATGAATAACAGATCTGAATCCTGTCCTATACTGTGTTGTCCTCATAAACTATGACATACTTGAGCTCACTACAGCAGTCACTATCAATGCATCTCGTTCAGGATCTTTCTCTTTTTCACTGACCCTCTACAGTTCCAAGCATGATGGATGTTCCTCTTCAAGGAGAATAGCCTCTCCTAACAACATGTTCAAAGTATGAGAGACGAAGCTTCTTCACCCTTGCCTCCAAGGAGCACTTTGTTTGCACTCTCTGCAAAACATATTTGTTCTTTTGGCAGTCCACGGTATATTCAGTACTCTTCTACTACACCAGCACTCAAATGTCCTGGACTGTCTGGGTCTCAGATGCATAGGGAGTGATTTAAAATACCATGATCTGAATAAGGTGCACCTTAGTCTTCTAGCTGACATTGTTTATTCTCAGGAATTTGGAAAGGTCTCTGATAGACTTTCCCAATTTTATATGTTTCTGATCTCCTGACTGTGTGTTGATTGTGGATCGCAGTAAGATGAATTCTTTGATAGTTTCATCTTTCTACATCTAGCATGATAATATCAGTCCAGTTTTGATAATTTTAGGTTTTTTAATGTTGAGATGCAATTCACATTGAAGTCTGTAGTCTTCAATCTTCTGCAGCAAGGGTTTCAAGTCCTCACTTTCAGTTAGTAAGGTTGTGTCATCTGCATAATGCAGGTTGTCATTTCTCCAATTGTGATGCCACAATTTTCTTCAAAGAGTGCAGTTTCATAAATTATTTGTTTAACATGCAGATTGATAGGCCATTTGTTTGGTTATTTGGATTTTTTTTTAAATAATTGAAGATTTGTTTAATAAATCTTATTTCTAGATAGCTTAAGTAGAATTTTTTTTTTAATTCCCTTCACTGTTTGTCTTCTATCTTAGACGAAAAAAAAAATCTGTGATGTTAGGTTTATTTGAGTACCATCTGTTTTTAAATATCAACTCATCAGCTAGTTTATTAATTTAAATCCCATTGAATGTTGCTGTAATTTGAACAGTGTCTTCACAGTTTGACACTGAGACAGATTCATATGATGTGCCTTGCATTAATTCTGGGAATTAATGTTCATAAGAAACAAGGATAATTGTTCTTCACACTATCAATTTTTTCCCTTTCCCTAGAGAAAATGCTTAACATATGGATTTTAATTGGCTTTAAGACATACTATAATGATATAAAAGATGACAATGAGACATTCAAAAATTACTTTGTACATTTAACTTTGTCAGCTAATGATTTAAGTGTAAGGTGAACTAATGATAATTTATGAATAAATTTCACTCCAATATTGACAAATAACACATTAATGATATCTGCAATCTAAATTATAATTAACAACAAT
>NW_006399938.1:2390055-2391003 GCF_000299155.1 Elephantulus edwardii | reverse complement strand
TGATAAGACCCTAAAAATCTGAGAAACTTGGTACGTGTAAACCTATAGACTAAAAGTGATGCACTGACTCTCATTTAAATTTTGCACCTGATTTTCTTCCTCTTTTGAGTACTTTTCCACTTGAGAAGCTCATCTTCTGCCACTATATTTAACATTGTTTCTATGTTATTCACAGACATGGCATTCTCTTCAGTGGAAAAGCCATAACTGACAACATGTCTTATGTCCAAATATGTGAGATGAGACTTTACTATCCTTGTTTTTAAGGAGTTCTCTGATTGCACCTTCTCCAAAACATATTTATTTGTTCTTTTAGCAGCCTGAGGGTAATTTAACATTCTTCTCCAACTTCATAATTTAAAGGCATCAATTTCTTTTTCTTCTGGTATCTTTATTCATTGGTATCTTCATTCATCGAGCTCCCAGATATATAGCAAGTGGTTGAAAGGATCATGGTTTGAATCAGCCACACCTTGATCTTCAAACTGACATCATGACATCTAAATCCTTTGGCTAGGTCCTTGCCAGCAGACCTGGCTAAGGCATTGCATCTTTTTATTTCTTGACTGCTGGCACCACTAACATTGACTGTGAATCCAAGCGAAGTGAAATTGCTCATGATAAGCAAGCACACACATATAAAAAAATTATAAAACAAACAGAAATATAGAAGCAAATCATTTCAGCACAGGAAACTAAAAAACAAGCATTATACTCATAAGAGCAAGGTATAAAACATTCAAATATAAATATAAGGCAAATGTTCACACTACAGGAAATAGAAAAAAAAAATGGCCTGGCTTGGGAGTGTGTATCTACTAGCCCAGCAGAAGATTAGAATTAAAGTTCCCAGTCAATTCAGGTTTTCTGTTCCTCTGAGTAGTGAAGCAGTGACCTAGGCCTCAAGATTTCAGAATTGGGGGAAGACTCACTAAATCACTTCACTCT
>NW_006399938.1:2387668-2389577 GCF_000299155.1 Elephantulus edwardii | reverse complement strand
TTTTTTCTCCTGGCAATCCATGTTAAGTTCAATACTCTTCTCCAGCAACATAACTCAAAGTCATCACTTCTCCTGTCATGCTTAGTCCAGCTCTCTGATGCATAGCAAGTAAATTGCAAAAGTCAGGCGCACTTTAGTCTCTAGACTGACATCTTTGCTCTTTAGCACTTTGGAGATGTCCATGATAGCAGACTTCCCCAAAGTAATTCTTCTTTTGATTTCTGATTGCTGGTACAAAGAGATTTGATTATGGATCCAAGGCAAGATAAAATTGTTGACAACCTCAATCACTTCTCTGTTCTTCATGGTGCTGCGAGTTGTCCCAGTGCTGTGAATCTTTGTCTTCTTGATGTTGTGTTTCAATTCATATATGTCTAGGTTTTGGATAGATCATTGTTTCTGACATAATTGATAAGATACATGGCAATGGCTCTCGTCAAGTGCAATGATAGGTACAATGATCCAATTTCCTTATGTTAAACCAGAATTCATTTATCTAGTCATCTTTATTTTTTAATAAAATTATAGACAACTCATTTTGAATCAGAGTGAACAGTCATCTAGCCCTAGTAAACTTGATAATAAAGAAATCATTCATCTTTTCAAAATAGGTATCTGCGTATCAATTTTGATTTTGTAATGCAATTTGGAAGGAGAAGTGGCTTCCACTTCCATAATAGCTTGCTTCCGGAAACCCTATGAACATGGAGAGAGGATGGAAGGCATCAAAGCATTGAGGGTCACCTGCGACTCGGCAGCACTTAACAACAACGCAATATACTAGTAACATCTACGTTGATCAGTTTTACATAAAGTTGCATTCTTTAACTATTTTAGTGGCCAGACTATAAGAGGATAAAGAAGGTTTTGCTAAATGTTTATTTGCTTTAGAGTCCCAGCCCTACAAATTATTTGTCTCCAGGAAGTTCTAGTCACAATTGAGAGAAATTATTCTCTTTCTCTAGATGGTAGCGGCCTTTTTTGTTTATGCCTCGTAAAATCAGAGATCTTATCCTGAGGGAGATTACCTTAAGAGAACAGGAAATAACATGAGAATAATAATTAGTAAAATATATGCAATTGTATTATAATCTGTCTTAATTAAAGCAAGCCTCTGATAATGGTTTATTTTCCAATTATTCTGCTGCTATATTATAGATTTTACTCTGTGGCCTTCAGGTGTGGTTTCAATTGTTCTTGGTCAAGCACTCCTGCAAGCGTTATAGCACTGGTCTGTTCATTTGCTGTAGAGAGGCAACTCATGATTTCTGTGATGCTAAACACTGTGACACTGAAGTGTCAAATGCCATTATGGTTACTCATGGTGGACATTGTTTGGTGGATTTCCCCTATTAAAACAAACTTGGAATCAGGAGTGGCATCCACTTCCGAAATAGCTTGCCTCCAGACACTCTGTGAACTTGGAGAAACGATGAAAGTTATATCAGTGTTCAAATCTTTTTTCATAAGATTACTATAAGTCGTCTATGACTTGACAACACTTAACAACAACAACATAGAAAAAGCTCTATTGGCCTAGAGGACAGAAAGTGATGCTACCAAGCCAAAGGTAGGTGATTTTAGTCTATGACCCTCAGGCTTAGTTTTAATTGTTTTTGATCAAACATTATTTTAAGCAATATAGCACTGGTCTGTTCATTTGCTGTACAGAAGTAACTTGTGGTTGTTGTGATGCTAAACACTGTGACACTGATGTGTCTAATGCCATAATGGTTACACATGGCGGACAGTGTTTGGTGGATCTCCCTGATTAAAATAAGCTTGGATGCAGGAGTGGAATCCACTTCTGAAATAGCTTGTCTCCAGATACTCTATGAACTTGAAGAAATGATGAAAATTATACAAGTGTTCAGGCCTTTCATTCATAGTGTCGCCATGAGTCATCTAC
>NW_006399938.1:2385181-2386828 GCF_000299155.1 Elephantulus edwardii | reverse complement strand
CTGCTGACTTTCCCAGTGCAATACATTCCCTGACTTCCTGAATGCTGGTGCCAAAGATATTGATTGCAGATCAAAATAAGATGAAATGGTTGATAATTTTAACCTTTTCATCTTCTATTGTGATGTTGCCTATCAGTCCCATAGTTATTAGTAGAGGTTATAACATGGAAGCTGGCATGATACTTGAAAATGTGGGTCAGAAAAAGAGAGGAAGAGCTTCTTCTGGATAAATTGACAGAGAGAGTGTGGAAATTGGATCAAGTGTGTCAGGAGTCATAAGTACCACACAGGATAAGATATGGTTTAGATGTGTTTTTCATAGGGTCACTATGTGTCATACTCGACTCAACAGGGCCTAATAAAAATAGATTTTCAAATTAGTTTAAACTTCATGTTTATCTGTTTTATATACCTCTTATTTTTTTTTAAATGTTAACATTTATCTGTATTTGGGCATGCCAGAATGGAAAATTGGGAAATGTTGGGCCATGCCTACAGTGTAAGGACATGTGTTTTGGGAGTCTTAGTGTCAGCTGGAGGGGCCTCTGCTTCTGGAATAGAGGTCAGGATGGAATGCTTGTGTGCTTGTGACTTTCTTTTGCAACAAGTGGGTGTCATCAAAGAGGACTTGCTAGATTAACTGGGGGTCTCTGGCCCAGAGGTTGCCAGCATTTGGGCGTGCTGGAATAGTAAAATATAGAAGGTTTCTCAGGCCTGCAGCCCTCGGGCCTGTTTTTCATCATTTTCGTTCAAACATTCTTCTAGGCCGTATAGCCCTGGTGTATCCACTTGCCATACAGGGGTAATTTGTGGTTGCTTTGAAGCTGAACACTGTGACACCGGTGTATCAAATATGTTAAATATTGTTACCCATGGCGGACAGTGTTTGGTGGAGCTCCCCAATTAGAACAAGCTTGGAAGCAGGAGTGGCATCCACTTCCTAAATATCTTGGCCCCAGAAACCCTATAAACCTGGAGAAAGGATGAAAGTCATACGTGTTGAGGACTTTCATTCATAGGGTTGCTATGAGAGGCCTATGACTCAACAGTGTTTAACCACAACAACAACAAGATTTATCTAATTCCCACATTAAATAATTATCAATGTTTGCAAAATCTTAATGAGTTCTGGTATTAGAGAGCACTGTTAAATTTTTTTTATATTTTTACATAAAATTTTCCACTTATGCTACCCAAAGCTACAAAAAATAGGGTCTTTTGCTTGTCTTAAAAATGTCACTGCTGTGCAAAATAAAAACAGCAAGAAAAATTGATCAATTAAAATAAAATGGCTTCAATCCATGGCAAATGGTAAGAATAAAACAGGTTAGTTGATTGTACTATGACTTTTAAAAAGCTGAATTTCATTCTATCATGGGGTCCAAAATTGATTTTGAGAAGAGAAAGATTTTAATTCAGAATCCTATCTTTTACTTATTCTTGTTGGTACACTATCATTTCTCACAGTTTTTAAGAGTAAGTCTAATTTAGTTCTTAAGGGGTGTTTCCTTGCAAAACCATCTCTTGGAACTTGAGAATAAGAGAGAAAATTTTGGACTCTGTAAAAGATTTGTTCTTTGGTACCTTGTTTCTGTTGTTGTTGTTGTTGGATGCTATCAAGGTGAATAAGACTCATAGTGACTCTAT
>NW_006399938.1:2377974-2380891 GCF_000299155.1 Elephantulus edwardii | reverse complement strand
CTTAAAGTCCTTCTCAATTTCAGCAAGCAAGGTTGTGTCATCTAGATACAGAAGTTTATTGATGAGTCTTCCTCCAATCCTGATGCTACATTCTTCTTCATAGAGTCCAGCTTCTGGAATAATTTGCTTAGTGTATAGATTGAATAAGTATGGAGAAAGGTCAAACTTGACACACACATTTCTTAATTTTAAACCATGTAATGTGTCACACTTTTCTGACTAGCAGGAAAGTTCTGGGCATTGAAATGCCCACAGCTTTACTTAATCAAGAGGTAAAGAGAAAGAAACTCATGGCTGTGTGTGCTCTCAATCTATACCACCTCAAAGATTTTATTAAGAAATTTCTCATTACATAAGCAGTAAATTATGTTAATTTGGCTCCAATATTTTTATTTATTTTTTTTACTCTTTCTTTTCTTATTAGTTGCCTTTCACTGTTTCTATAAACACAACTTTACCAGAGAACAGTGTTAGCAAGAAAATTAATGTTTTGCACACACACACACACACACACACATCTAAAACTGAGTGGGATTTCTTTTGTTTTGAGGGTTTTTTTTTTTTTCTTTGATTTGGTTTTTTGTCTCACATAAGGCAGAGTGTTCTTTTATCTGATTATGTTCTTTAGATTACATTATTTTAGTCCAGGCAATTTCTGCTTTTGTCAACTTAACCAGTGCATCTTTTTTGTTTTCTTCTATAGATTCTTTAGGATGTAAAATTTATTATTTGTTTTATAGAATAGGTTTTAGTACAGGTAGTGTGTATATATAATAAGCCAATCTAAGGAGCTCAAGGTGGGCTAAACAGATGATTTATAACTAAGGAGTTATAAAGACTACCTCTAGTAGTCTTTGTTATATTAGTGTTTAAACAAATTTTCTAAGAAGAGTATCCTGAAAATTTAAAGAATTTTCTCTGATAATTTAAATTTTTCTGATGAGTCAGATTGGTGGAAGGCTTCTTCTTGCTACAAGACCTGCAACTTCTAATGGAATGGGAGCTCTAACTGCTGTTAGGAGAATGGGGACAATGACACCAATGAGATGGATTGACACATTAACTGGGTTAATGGGGGTAGGTGTGTGAGAGACAGTGAGACTATCTGAGGATAGGGCAAAGTTCAGAGCTATTGTATTGTATACAGGATTGCTATGAGTCACCAGATGGAATATAACAACACCACCACCTCCACCAAGATTACATCCTATGTACCAAAGTAGCAGTCCACATCCAAGAGGCTGAATGTGATTAAAAAAAAAAAAAAATGAAGACATTTGTAAGAACTATAAATAAGCATTTCAGAAGCATCAGATGTGGAGCTAGTAAAATCAATATAGCAGAGGGGTACATGAGCTGCAGTAGATTGTTCATAATTTCTTTTGTAGTCATTTATTTACTGAAAAGCATTAAATAACAACATCAACAACATTGATGAGCTTTGACTTTTTGCCACGCGGACTAATGTAAATGAGGTAAATAGCATCTTTGAAGTGGTGACATAGAAATAAGACTACTAATGAGGTAGTCTGTGAGTTTTGCCACTTCACCAGAGTTAAACTAAGCAGGCTCAAAGACATAAAATGGAAATCTATCTGTTATTAAGAAATAAGAATCAGAGACTGCAGTGTGTCCTTTGGGTCCAGAGATTTCTGTGTGAGTCTGACTGATATAAGCAGAGATGGAAACAAAAATAGCACAGAGCCTGAGACTGACTAATGCAGAGCTGACATGGTTGTTTCCCCTTATCCATAGCTAAAGAACTTTGTCTGGGCTTACTGGAGGGGTAGAGAGACACCAAAATTGGCAGGATGACACTTAACAACCAACAGCAACTTATATTCACAGAACAAGTATTTCCTAAATTATCTGAGTTCTAAGATTATGGCTCTAAAAGGGTCATTCACTGGAAAAAGGTATTATACTGAGAAAAGTAATGGGTCTGTGAAAGAAAGGAAGATTTTCAAGCAGATAGATTGACACAGTGACTGTAACAATGGGCTAGAGAATATCAGAGATCATGAAGATGGCAGAGAATGGGGAAAGTTTCCAATCTGTTGTTCTTTGAGTTGTTATGAATTACAACCTACTAGACTGGTCCTAACAACAAGAACTTTATAATCCTAGTCCAAAGCTACAAGGCTTAAAGTCAGAATGCCTGTAAGCATGCTGGAGACGTTTACCTGATTAAAGAACTTTGTCTATTTATTACTAAAAATTGCTGCTTGTTTGCTTCTCAACAAATCCCATAATTATAAACATGGCCTGTGAGTTCTGGGTGACCATTGCAACACATTTGTGGACCAAATATACAGAGCCATGAGATGGTTTGTGTTAAAATTTATACAGGAAGAGATGGGAAAATAGGAGAATGTCTGAATTCATAGTAATCAATTCTTGTTAAAAATTCTTTGTGTTACAATTTTTCTTCTTTGTGGAATCAGTGAAGGTCGGACACCGCTGCCTTCACCACATTGATCATTTTTACAGTAACTGAATAATCATAAGTTGTATATAAAAATACGTTTACCATCTGTAAGCAGAGTACTATGAGTTACTTTATTACTTTAATTACAGCCACCAAAAAATAGTTAAAACAATAGAGAAAAATATAAACATAAATAATAGTTTCTTTTTTTAAAAAGTAACTAAAATAAATTCGAATCGATGGGAGGTGTCTGAGGCTGGCCTCTAAGCTGCTCCGCCTAACCCCTCCTCTGAGTGGCCTGCCTGAAGGAATGTCAGGCGGTTTTTTGCGTCTTCAATTAACAGGGGAGATAGGAGGTGTCTGAGGCTGGCCTCTAAGCTATTCCACCTAACCCCTCGCGACATTCCTTCCAGCAGGCCACTCAGAGGAGGGGTTAGGTGGAGCAGCTTAGAGGCCAGCCTCAGACACCTCCCATCTCCCCAGGTAATC
>NW_006399938.1:2370760-2376873 GCF_000299155.1 Elephantulus edwardii | reverse complement strand
TGCGATTGGCACAGGACAGAGCGGAGTTTAGGGCTGTTGTACATAGGGTCGCTATGAGTCGCAAGCGACTCCACGGCACATAACAACAACAACAAAAATAAATTCTGTACTATTTACATAGAAACAATATATTAAATATAAAATCTCTGTGGTTATAATATACTCATGGTTTTGTTTGAAGTCTTCTTTTAAAGGATAGGATCAATAGAGAAGTGGAATAGAGTAGGAAAACAATAGCTTGATAATAAATACTGCACTGGAATAAATAAAAGGAAGGTTACTTTGAAAGGAATTGATAAGTAGAAATTACGTGTAAGGCAATCAATAGCTTGGACCAGGACAAATATTACAAAGGGAGGAGAGATAAGGAAAGAAAATGTGCATGAATAAATGAACAAACATTTTTAAAAAGGAAAGCATATCTATGTAAAATGAACTTTAAAGAAAGGTGATGAACAGTAAGTACAATATCATCAGAAATTGATGGGCATTAGTAAGTGAATCAGGTTTAGAATTAACTCAGATCTCTAAAATGCCTTGGAGAAAGATAATGAAGAAAACAATATGGTCAAATAAGTGTTCAGGGAAAGCTCAACTTCATATATCTAGGTTGATCAAACTCTATACATTCTCAAGAAATATCCACACCTCAAGACTGGCCTTTGATCAAGCACTTAGGAGCTAACTTCTGAGTTCTTGGAATATTTTATCTGAAAAGTGTTTTTGTATACTTGATGTCTTTGTTCAATTACATTTATGGCAAGCACTTGAGTAAAAAGTGCAAGGGCTACGTGAGGATGGACAGTTCTTCCTCTTCTAATTTATCAAATCAACAGGATCAATAATACAAATCAATTTTTATGGCATTAGACATGTCCCCTATCTTTCTTTTACATGTCCTTCTTTCTACTCATCTCAACACCAATCTTACTGCTTTACTGGGTTCAAAATCTGAGGTGATAACACAGACCACACAGAACTATATTTGGGAAGGCAAAAATTTATAATCCTTTTAAACACAATACAGTGAAGACAGCTCTTATCATGTGCATTCAGACACCTCAGCTGGGAGCATCATGGCTCCAAGCCATTGTTTGCAAGTTCTCAGTCCTACCAATATTGGTTCTCCACCAAATTGTCCAACAAAATTTTTGTCCTGCAAATATTGTCCCTACTTCCCATACAAGGTCTCACCACCCATTAGGTCTTCATTTCAGCCTTGGCTGCTCTTTTCTTGGTGGTGAGGTTTCTTTGCTGGTGGTGACAGGAGGTCCCTTTCTTCTTCATTAATGGAGGAAGATCTGTGTGGGCCTCTCACTCTGGCTTGCTGAATTCATTGACAAGACTATCAAATCACCTTGTATAATGTTGAGACTGGCCAATTCCCCTGTGGAATGGTAGATAGACAATCCCATTGTGAATGGACTAGCACGCCATGTTCACAAATTCCCAAACATCCAAGTATTTGGGTCAGATTCAAATGGTTAGTAAAGCCATTTTGAAAGATAAACACCACAACCTGTCTTTGTGTGCCTGAAAACTAGTTGCTATTGTTATGTGCCATCAAGTCAACTGCAACTCAGAGCAACCCTATGCATAATATCTCTAAACACTGCTCTATGATGAGCCAATGTCACTGTCTCTGACATACCCACCCTTATTCCCCCAGTTACTGTGTCGATCCATTTCCTCTAGGGTGTTCCTTTCCTGAGCTATTCCTTCACCCTTTCAAGCAGGATGTCCTTCTCCAAGGAATGGTCCTTCCTGATAACATTCCCAAAGTATGTGAGACAGAGTCTCAAAATCCTTGCATTAAAAGAGTAGTTTTGTTTTACCCTATCCCAGACAGATGTGTTAATGATGTTGGCAATCCATGGTATATTCAGTACTCTTCCCCAGCACTATAACTCAAAGGTATAATTTCTTTTTCTGTCATCTTTGGTTATTGACCAGCTCCTTGATTGATAGCTAGTAATTGTGAAGACCATGGCCTGAATCAGTTACACCTTAGTCTCTAGACTGATGTTGCTCTTTATTACTCTAGAGAGATTCCTTAAAGCAAATTCCTCTACTGAAAATCATTGTTTGATTTTGTGACTAATGGTACCAAGAGTGTTGACTGTGGAACCAAGCAAGCTGAAATTGTTAACAATATCAATCTTGTCCCCTTCTATTATGGGCCTTCTGATTGGCCCAGTGGTGAGAATCTCTATTTTCTTCATACTGAGCTTCAATCCATATTGCAGAAAATAGTCCTTGACCCACAGCAGTAAATGCTCTGCACTCTCCTCAAGTTTAGTAAGCAAAATTTTGCAATCTGTATAATTCAGGAACCATGCTAAACCATTTTTACCAGATATGTCTGTCCTACCATGTGATTTAAGATTAATTCCTGTCTGTATTTTGGTGAGGAAGAGTGCGAGTAAAATCAGATCGATTAGGATCTCAGGAAGATGTAGTCTGAGTAGCTAAGTGCAGTCATGCAAGTTCATTATGACTAACCTCCAACAAGAGTCCTTAACCTGGAAGCTCAGGTGAATTTCCATTTTGACAACATTTTGCCTATGTTATCACAAATCAGGTATAAGCATGTGCCCATGTAGGCAATTGGGAAAGTATATTAGAAGCCCTCCACTACACATTTCCCAAATATCTTTTCCTTTTATTGAACTTAATATGAATACTTCAGTTGTCAGAAGTTATAACCATGAGTATAAGTGTTTCTGAGTTCTGTGAGCCTTTCTAGTGAATCACAGAGCCAGGAGATGTTCTTCATGACCCAAATACAAGAAGACATTTTAGATGGCTCCAAGCTGGATTGTCTTCTCTCTATTCAAGTAAATTCAAATCACTGTCTAAATTAAAACTCATACTAATGTACATGAAACCTAAAGGAATAAAGGAAGTATATTAGTAGTTTTCAAACTTATTTTTGCTACAGGGCTGTATATACAATATGTAAGAGCAAAGCTAGTGGGACTAGAGTGGGTCACATCTGGCAAGGAAAACTGGCCTCTTTTTAGACAGTCATCTCCAGGGCATCTGCACAGGTTTGTAAGGCTCTGTATCTCTCATTTTGAAAGAAACAGAATGATTTGATATGAAATTAACATAGCAAGCCAACATATCTCTGTGTTTTTATAGGACTCATACAATCAATCTGTAAAAATATTAAATAAACCTTGACTTGATTAACTGGGTCATGAAATGCTTAGAAAAATTTAATAAAATCCGTGAATAATAATTTTAAGAATTGCCTTAAATGATAAAATGTTGTTTCTTCATTAAATATCTATCTTTTCCAATAATTTATAACACATACAGAAAAAAATCAGTCTTATATTTAAAAAAATAAAGAGCACACACATTAAAATGTTTTTAATTTATAAGAACTTCATGTATAAGAAATACACTTTGTAAAGCTTTGTAGGAACTTCATAAATTTTGTCAAGAAAATTTTCTGCCCATATTTGAAACAAGGTTAACTTACCCCACTGATGTGATAACATTGTAAAGGCACTAGCAAGGGAAGTTGCTTCTTGGAGGCAATGATTTTGAAGCTATGTTCCACATACTTTGGAAATTTCACGAGGAACCAGTCATTGCAGGTCATCATACTTGGAATAGTAGAGGCTCAGTCCAGGAGAAGAGGATCCTAGATGAAATGAATTGATACAGCAGCTGTGTAAATGGAATCAAGTGTGTCAGAGATGATGTTTATTTAAGATAAGGTACGGTTCAGAGTCATTTGTTCATAGGGTCATTGAGTGGTAGTCAACCCAAGTGATGCAAGAATCCCATTTTAATAACATGTTAAGATCTATAAATAACATAAAAATAAGGACACAGCACTTACAAGTCCTTTGTTGCAAAACATGACCATATTTTTGAAAATGAATCTGAGACTAAAAGATGAATTATATTAGATACAATTTGTCATGTGTGTCACAGGAAGAAAACTATTACAGTATGTTCATATATTAGTAAAGTATTTCAGAACTTTTGATTTCAATAGAAAATTTTATGTATGACTTCATCATGCTCTGATAGATTTGAAATAAAATTTTTATATTTTAATATGTATTGACTAAGAATGTTGTTATGTATGCTTGAGTTGACCAAAGTTCAGAGTGACCCAATGAATGTCAGATCAGTGCAGAGTAGAGCTCTACAAATTAGAGCTTTTTGAAGACAGGTGTCTTACAAAATGGTTCAACATATCTTTCCTTGAAGACTGCTCTGTATTATAATTTTTCGGTTATCTAACTACTTCTTAATAATATGGTGGGTAGAGGGAGGAGTGGGTAAAGGATATGAGATAGATAGATAGATGATAGATAGATAGATAGATAGATAGATAGATAGATAGATAGATGATCTAGATCGAGATAGAGATAGAGATAGATAGAGATAGAGATAGAGATAGAGATAGAGATAGATCCTGGCTACATCGAATTGCTGAACTAGCTGAGAACTCTTTGGTGATATCAAACTGCTGAACTAGTGGAGAGCCCCCTGACTGCACCAATGACCATGAGAGGCAAAAGAAGGAGATAAATTGGAATCCCTGGGTGAGTGAGTGATGAATCAACATGTGATGAACTTATGAATTGCAATGCAGATAAATTCAGATAAATTGCAATTAACTGTTTAATGCTTACCATGAATTAATGAATCAATATGTTGTGATGAATTTTTGAATTGCAATGTAGATAAATTGCAAGTAACTGCTTAATGCTTGCTATGAATTAATGACAAAGATTCTCAACAATGGACCAGTTGGCAGCATCAGGATGGACAGTGAAGAGATTGAGATTGTTCACAGCTTCAGTTTGCTTAGCTCCAAAGTCAACACTCTTGGCACCAGTAGCCAGGAAATTAAAAGACATATTTCGATGGGAAAGTCTGCTGTTAGTGACATTTCCAAAGTTCTGAAGAGCAATGGTGTCTCTCTGGGGACTAAGGTGCATCTGATACAGGCCATGGTCTTTGCAATTATTTGATATGCATCAGAGACTTAGACAATGACTAGGGAGAATAGAAGGAGAATTGATGCCTTTGAGCTGTGGTGCTGGAGAAGAGTATTGAGGGTACCATGGACTGCTAGAAAAATAAGCATTCATCCTGGAGAGGGTTAAACCAGGCAGCTCCTTGAATGCAAGGATTCTGAGGCTTCGTTTAACATACTTTAGACATGTTGTAAGGAAGGACTGGTCCTTGGAGCGGAACATCATGCTTGGTAGGGTGGACGGACAGTGCAGGAGGGGAAGACCCTCTATAAAGTAGATTGATTCACTGACTGAGGTGATTGGGATGGGTGTATCAGAAACAGTGTGATTGGCACAGGACAGAGCAGAGCTTAGGGCTGTTGTACATAGAGTTGGTATGAGTTGCAAGTGACTCAACAGCACATAACAACAACAACAACAGCAACATGAATTAATGAATCAATATGTTGTGGTGAATTTATGAATTGCAATGGAGATAAATTTCAATTATTGCTATGAATTAATGAATCAATAAATTATAATTAGCTTTTGTAATATGTCTATGAGTAATTAATTAAGACTCAAGGCTCATGACACCAGTATATAACACACATTTTATTTAAAAAAATAAATCAAGAAGAGCTCGGGTGGCCTAGTGGAAAGAAGATATACTGCAATCCCAGAGGTTCATGGTTCAAATCCACCAGATGCTCTGGGGGAGAAGGAGGACCATCTTCTCCTGTACCAGTCAGATCTGATTTGACAGTACACACACACACACCCAAATAACATTAAAAAAAAAATAAAAAGATTAATTGCATTGGAAAAATCTACTGGCAGAAATCTATCCAGAGTGTTGAAAAGCAGCAGAGTCAGTCTAGAGACTAAGGTGTTCCTGATCCATGCCATGGTCTTAACAATTACTAGCTATGCATTAGAAAGCTGGACAATGACTAAGGATGACAGAAGAAGAATCTGTGTCATTTTGTTATAATACTGGAGAAGATTTTTGTACATCCCATAGATGACTAATAACAAACTGCTTAGTCCTGAAGAGAATGAAACTAAGGTATTCATCGAAGGAAAGGAGATAGATAGATAGATAGATAGATAGATAGATAGATA
>NW_006399938.1:2365778-2370590 GCF_000299155.1 Elephantulus edwardii | reverse complement strand
TATATATACATATATTATTAAGTATTGGTAATATTACCAGGAGGGACTAGCCCCTTGAGAGAGGAAAGAGTGGAGCAGAAGGGTGGAGGGACAGCACAGGGGATGAAAACTTTGAATGAGATGGATTGGCACAATAACTGGGGCAATGGAGATAGGGGTGTCAGATATAGTAAAATAGGTTCAGAATAGGACAGGATTAGGAGCCACTGTGCATAAGGTCTATATGAGTTCTAGTAGACTTGATGGCACTCAACAGCAAAACTAACAATTATGTTAACATAAAATCACACTTAAATTAGTTTATAGAAAAGAAATTTACCTTCAGTCATGATTAATGCTAAGTATCAGCATGCTAAGGGTATGATTCTTATTGATTTGACAGATAATATGTAATCATCATTTACTTTGCTAAAATTTTTTATTTTATATTGGTTTACTTACAAAGCATGCATACATTGTGTTTCACACTGTTCATCATTCACACTGTGTTTCATACAATCATTACCTTGTACTATGTTTTATAGAATTAACCAGATGAGCAGAACAGCCAGATTCAGCAGAGGTGTGTTTTCTGGTTTGGAGTTGAAACTAGGGTGTGGCTGTTGTTCACAATTGGGTGTAAGCTGATTGGATTTGGCCTTGTATTTAAAAAGGCTTTTGGGCCCTTGGGCCTCTTCCCTCAGGACTGCTTTTTGTGGATCTTCTGAATAAAAGAGGTTTGAAAGCAGGAGTGTCATCCTTCTTTTTTTTTTTTTTAAGTTTGCCTCCAGAAAATTTATGAACTTTGAGAAAAGATGAAAGTTTTATGTTCAAGACTTTTGTTCATAAGGTCACTATGGGTCATCTACAACTCTATAGCACTTAACAACAACAACAACAACAACATTGCCTATACACATCATTATTCTGTCTTTTCAGGTCCCTGTCATATTTTTCCTATTTGCTTTACCACTTTCTTCCAACCATCGAATCATGAAACGCTGTGGTTTTACCTCTTCTCATTTCACTTCTCTCTTCCCACCCCTTCTCTGTTTGGGTCCCCATACATGTTTTACTAGTTATCCTTATATTTTTTACAACAACCTTATTCAGAATTTGTTCTTATGAAACTTAGTCACTCAGAATAATGCTCTCTAGTCCTTCCCAATTTATACAGTACTTTTAAAAATCATTGCTTCTTGGTAGTGCAAAGTATTTCATTGTGTGAATGCACCAAAATTTCTCAATCCATTCAGTTGTGGTTGGAATTTTGGGTTATTTCAATGTTCTTGATATGGTGAATAATGCTGCTATGAACATTAGTGTATAAATCTCTCTTCGTGTCTCAGTTCTTATTTCCTTGGGGTATGTTTCTAGGCCTGATCCTTGGAGAAGGACACCTTGTTCAGAAGGCTGGAGAGACAGCACAGGAGAGTAAGACCCTGGATGAGAATTGATATTGTGATTAGGGCAATGGGTATAGGTGTGTCAAAGTCAGTGAGACCTGGTTTAGGACAAGGAAGGCTTCAGAGTTGTTGTACATAGGGTCTCTTCTATAAGTCTCAGGTGACTCAATGACACATAACAATAACATATTAAGAAGCTGTGCTGCAATTCTGAAGGCATATGGTTCAAAGCCACCAGCTGCTCCTTGAGGGAAAGATGGACAATCTTTTCCAGTGCAATTAAACTTCCTCTAAAGATGTCCGGGGGGGGAGGTCAGTTGTTGGTTGGTTCCAACTGTACAATACACAACAAATATGTGTGTGTGTGTGTGTGTGTGTGTGTGTGTGTGCACATATACATACATACACACACTTCACACTTCACTAGTTGCATCCCTCTGGATAGCTAAGAATAAAGCATGTGTCAAACTGAAAGAATGAAAAGAAAAAAAACACCCAAGATTATTTAGGTGGGAATATTGAATGATCCCTTGGGCAAACATAAAATAATGCAGAAAACATTAAAATTAAATAAAAGAAGTATATATCCACTCTACAAAAATTTAACCTAGTGGTAAGAAGCTGTGTTGCAACCTCAAAGGCACATCTTTGGAATTTACCAGTTGTTCCATGGGAGAAGAATGAGCAATCTCCTCCAATGAAATTTGCATTTTCTAAAATCTACTGCAGTACCTTTTAAGGATTGATTATAACTCACCAATACACAACAACAACAACTACCAAACAGATTTAATAGACAAAGGGTCAATTCAGGAAATAACATATATGAACAAGAACCATTGATGCTGAAAGAAGAAACTCAAGCTGAACTAAAGATACTGGCAAAAATAAGTCCTCTTGAATAAACTAAACAAAAATTGAGCTATAGCATCAACCAAAAAAAATAGTCATGGATGTGTTTACTTGTCTATGCTAAGTTTGAAAAAGAGTTAAGTGGAAGAACTCCATATTTATGTCCATTGGAAAAAACAAAAACAAACCCAAACTCCAAAAACAAAACAAAACAAAATAACACAAAACATAATGACCATTACTAACACAAATAGGGAAAATCCTGCTGAAAGTTATTATAAAATGTCTAGAGAAGGATATAAAAAAGATACTGCTAGAAATTCAAACTAGATTCCAGAGTTATCATAACATAAGTTATACCATAAGTTATACCATTGCTGATCCCAGATGGCATATGGCTAAAACTACAGACTATCAGGAAGATGTTTAATTATGTTTTATTGTGTATGCAAAAGCATTTGATTATGTGTATCATAACAAATTACAGATAATGTTAAGAAGAATGAGAATTTCAGTGCACTTAATTATGTTCATGTGGAGCCTACTTGAACTAAGAAGCACTTTTGTGAACTGAACAAAGAGATACTGAATGGATTAAAATTAGGAAACACTTACTGTCAGTGTTGCATTCTTTCACCATACCTATGTTGTCTGTATGCTGAACAAATAATCTAAGAAGCTAGAATATATGAAGAAGAATATGATGTAAGGTTAGAAGAAGACTCATCAATCTCAATATGCAGATGACATTATTCTGACTATTAAAGAGTAAGGACATCATTTTAAAGGATAAAATATACCTAGTCTAAAATAAAATATTTTTATATACATATGAATATTGGATAATTATTGATGAATACTAAAGATGAAGAGAATTTTTGTATTTAGTGTTTGTGAGGAATATTTAATATCCAAATGCACTGTTAGAAACAAATAGGTCTTGGAAGAAATACAGCCATGGTACTCCATTCAAGTAAAGAGATACTGAGACTTTTTAAAGAGTGCCCAGTTTGATGGCCTCATGTAAGGGATCATGTTGTCAACCTAAAGACAGAAAATTTGAAGCCACCAGTTATTCCCTGGGAGAAAAATAACAATCATCTTCAGTATCATTTACTGCCTCTGAAAACAGAAAAGTCAGTTATAAGTCAGTTCTGACTGCATGGCAAACAACAAAAACAACATCATAGTCCTTGGGGAAAAGAAAAATCATGCTCAGAGAAGTTGAAGGTAGAAAATAAGAGGAAGGGTCTCAAGGAAATGGGTTAACACAGTGACAGTAACAATAAGTTTAAGCATAGCAGAAGTCAGTCATGGTTTTATTTTATTGTACATTGTATAAATTGCAGGCTATTTGTGACATCTCACTATGAATTATATTCAAATAGAAAGTACTTAACAATAACAGTAACATTATTGTGGTTGTTGTTGTTGTTAAGTGCTATCAAGTCAACTAAGACTCATAGTGAGGCTATGTACAACAGCCTTTAACCCTGTTCTATCCTGTGCCAATCCTATTGTTTCTGATACACATACCCCCATTACCCTTGTCACTGACTGAATTAATCCATCTCCTCAATGGTTTTCCTCTCTTGTGCTGTTGGTCCAAACTCCCAAGCGTGACATCCCTCTCCAAGAATTGGTCCCTCCTTGCAACATGTCAAAAGTATGTCAGACAAAGCTTCAGAATTCTTTCATCCAAAGAGCAGTCTGGTCTCACCCTCTCTAGGACAAATCTGTTTGTTCTCCTAGCAATCCATGGTACATTGAATACTCTTTTCTAGCACCGCAGCTCAAAGGCATCATCCTCCTTTTGTCATCTCCAATTATTGTCCAACTTTATGATGCATAGCAAGTAATTGTAAAGAATAGAGTTATTATGAATTATAGTAGTCTCTATGGTGCTTAAAAACAGTAACAGTAGTACTATACCATTTTATTATAACAGTAAAAATTATACTTGGGCAGGAAGAACAAAGAAAGTGATGGAAACAAGTTTTATGAAGGTAAATAATAGAAACAGGAATGACAATTTTTGTTTTGTGTAAAATATTTTTGGGGTTGGAACCTAATAAATTCCATCTATTGCTTTGTGTTGTCCCCTAGGGCTAAAAATCTCTCTTTAAATATTGAGGTTCTTAGTAAATTTAATAAGATATTGAAATAGCCTACTAGGAATACAAAAGCTTGGGGGGAAAAGATAATTTGGAAATAAAAAAGTCCTATTTCTTAGTGTAACTTAGCAAATTTTTCCCTCTGGAAAAAGATACTTCATAAATCAAGAGATTGCATGAAAATTCAGTTAATTGCTAAAAATAAAATTTTATGGACATTTTACATTAAATCTTTATCTTAAAAATAGGCATTTTCCAGTGCAGTGTTCATTATTTATCTGCTGTTCTCCTATCCTCCAGCACCACGTCTTAGTTAGTATTTTGTACTTATGGAGAGAAGCTAGTATTAATTCAAGAATTGTTATTGAGTACCATTCACGAAATTCTGTCTTACAAACTCTATAGGATGGAGGATTCCTGCACCATAGAGTTAAAAGACCAAAATGGATGTCAGAAGAAAC
>NW_006399938.1:2363199-2363678 GCF_000299155.1 Elephantulus edwardii | reverse complement strand
TTGGAGCAACGAATGGGTTCATATTTTTTATCAGTCGCAGAGTTTTTTACTGCTGTGACACCAGGTATCCTTAATCTAAAATAAATAGAGAGGAATAAAGTAATAGCAACAATAACAACAATTTTTTTCACTAAAATTTTCATTCATTCAGTAAATGTGTATATTTTATTCTCTAAGTACCTACTATTTATTACCCTAAGTAAATAAATATTACTTATTTTACATTGCTGAAATTGATTACTTGCTAAAGCACTATGCAATCATTTAGTTTTAATATTGTGTTGGAATTAAATAATAAGTTCTAATTTGGAATAGCTAAAATGATCAATAGCTGTAATAGTTAATGGAGTTTTTACATTGCCAATCAGGACTAATATCCACTTCCTAAATAACGTGCCTCTGGAAATTCTGTGAACTTTGATAAATGTCGATAATTCGAGATAGACTTTAGGCTTTTTGTTCATAGTATTGCTATGAGT
>NW_006399938.1:2359584-2361749 GCF_000299155.1 Elephantulus edwardii | reverse complement strand
CACAGCTGCCCCTCTAAACTGTGCCAGAGTATCACAGGTGAACCCATTTCATTTTCTCTCTCCTCCCACAGCATTAGCTATCTTTAGAATGGAACACCTTGGAACGACCTAGCTGTAGCAGTTGTCTGAAAAAAGGAGGCTGCTAATTCATGGCCTTTTCTCTCCAGAATTGAAGCAAGTCTTCCCTTGAGTCCAAAGTTCAGAGAAAAACTCAGGTAGGGTAACTGCCCCAACCTCTTCTGGAGTAGTGATATCAGACCCAAAGTGAGATGTCACCCCCAAAATGTGACACAGTATCAATAGATTTCCTAAAGCTAGAAAGTCTAACAAAACTTTCTGACAAAGATTTAAAAGAAAAATAATTAAATATTTTCAATGAGGAAAAGACAAACTTGAAGAATTACAGGACACTGCAAGAAAAAAACAAAGAGGAATTGAAAAAAGTAATTTTAAAAATGCAGATAAAACAAACAAGGCATTAGAGGCTCTGGAAAAACAACCACAATCCAAAATATGAAAACCAATGTTTCAGATGCTGTCAACGTTTTGGAGGGATATTTGAACAGAGTTGAAGGGATGGAGCCCAGAACTAGTAAAATAGAAGATAGAATTGTCACCACTGATCTCTTAGAACACAAAGCAGAATCGAAAAGAAAGGAAAAAGAAGAAAGACAAGAATAATGTGGAACAACATCAAGAGGAATAACATGCACATAACTGGAATCCCAACACATGAAGAAGTAAGTTAAGGCACTAGGAAAGTTATAGAAGAATTGGTAGAAGAAAACTTTGCAGGCATAATGAAGTATGAGAAAATATATATTCAACAAGCTGAGCAAATACCACATAAAATAGAATTCAGAAGAAAAACACCAAGGCATATCATAGTCAAATTTTCCAAAATCAAAATAAAGAATTCTCAAAGCAGCTAGAGAGAAATAAAGAGTAATATATAAGGGAAAGCAAATAAGATTAAATGCTGATTTCTCATATGTCATATATATGGAATGACATATATGGAACATACAAAGAACACAACTGTCAAAACCAAAAATACTATAACCAGCAAAACTGTCCGTCAAATATGAAGGACAGAACAAGCTATTTTCATAAAAGCAGAACTTAAGGGAGTTTGTAAAAACAAGAGCAGCATTGCAGGAAACACTGGAAGACATCCTCCTCACAGAAGTGCCATAGAAACCAAGAAGGACTAAAGTAACCAGGAACAACACCAAAAAGAATTCAACAAAATGATAGCAATAAAACCCTGGCTCTCAAATGTAGCATATGAATGATTTAAATACTTCACTGAAGAGGAAAAACAGAAGTGGATTGGATAAAAAATAAGACCATCAATAGTCAATCCACAATAGACACTCCTGAAAAGTGAAGATAAAGAAAGACTAAAAATAAAAGGGTGGGGGAAAATATACCAAGCAAATGGTAACCAGAAAAGAGCAGGAGTAGTGATAGTAATCTCTGATAAAATAGATTTCGCTGTAATAAACATAGCAAAGGACAAGGAAGTTCACTACGCAATGAGTAAAGGGTAAATAGAGCAAGAGGAAAGACATAAAAATATTAAATATATATGCACCAAATAATAGAACTGCAAAATATACAAAACAAATAACAAAACTTAAAAAAGAAATAGACAACACCACTATAGTAGTGGGAGACTTCAATACAACACTCTCAAGAAAAGATAGAACTACCAGAAAGAACCTCAACAAAGACGCTGAAGAATTAAACCATAAGACAAAACAACTCGATCTCATAAATAATTATAGGCTAATAGACCCAAAAAAAGTGCAGTACACCTTCTTCTCTAAGGTGCACGGAATGTTCTATAGAATAGAACAGCTTTTAGGTCATAAGCCAAGCATCAATAATTTCAAAAACATAGAAATAATATAAAGCATCTTTTCAGTCCACAATGGTACAAAATGAGAAATTAATAAGAGAATCAAGGGCAGGGCGGGGGGAGAACTGAACACCACCTTGATTAAACAGGAGTGGGTATTAGAAGAAATAAAAAATGAAATTTATAAGTTTCTTGAAACAAATTACAATGAAAATACAACATTCCAATACCTCTTGGAAACAGCCAAAAAATAATCATAGGTTAATTTATAGGAATAAGCAAACATGAAAAGGAAAAAAAA
>NW_006399938.1:2345333-2359069 GCF_000299155.1 Elephantulus edwardii | reverse complement strand
TTGAAAAGGTAATAAAATGGCCTTCAAGCAATAAAAGCCCTGGGCCAGATGGTTTTACAAGTGAATTTGATCAAATATTCAGAGAACTGTCACCAATTCTATGTGAAGTATTTCAGAAAATAGAAAAAAGTGGAATTCTCCCAAACTCATTCTATAAAGCAAAATAACCTTGATACCAAAGTCAGGTAAGGACATCACCAAAATAAAAAACTATAGGCCAATATCTCCCATGAACATAGATGCAAAAATCCTGAATAAAATATTGGCCAATAAAATTCAATGATCCATTAAAAAATAATAATTTACGATGACCAAGTGGGATTCATAACAGGTAAATAAGGATGGCTCAACATAAGAAAAGCAGCAATCAGTGTAATTCATTACATTAATAAAGCAAAGATCAAGAACCACATGATCCTATCAATTGATGCAGAAAATGTCTTTGACAAAATCCAACACACTTTCCTGACTAAAACACTCAACAAAATAGGATTAGAGGGGAACTTCTTGAACATACTAAAAAGTTTATACACAAACCCAAGAGCCAACATTGTTCTCAATGGAGAGAGATTAAAGGCATTCACCTTTAGAACAGGAACTAGGCAAGCATGCCTACTATATTCTCTCCTATTCAATATTGTATTTGAAATATTAGTTATAGCTTTAAGGGAAGGACTAAGAGGTATCCAAATTGGAAAAGAGGAGGTAAAATTATCTTTATATGCAGATGATATGATAGCATACTTGGAAAACTTGGAATACTTAGCAAGAAAACTATTGGATATAGTTGACAAATTCAGCAATGTGGCTGGATACAAGATCAACATACAAAAATCTATTGGATTTCTCTACAGTGACAAAGAGAATACAGAACTGGAGCTAAGAAAAGTAATACCCATCATAATAGCTAATCACAAAATTAAATAATTGGGCATAATTTCAACTAGAAACACAAAAGACCTATTCAATAAAAATTACAAAACATTACTAAAAAATAAATTGGAAAAAGAGAAGAATATATATATATCTTGCTATTGGATAAGAAGTCTCAATATTATGAAAATGACAATTCTAACAAAGGCAATCTACAAGTTCAGTGCAATCCCAATGCAAATACCACTTCCATTCTTTAATGAGATGAAAAAGAAAATTTCCAATTTAATCTGGAATGGAAAGAGACCCCAAATAAGCAAAGTACTTCTTAAAAAAAATAACAAGGTAGGAGGCATCTCACTCCCTGATTTCAAATTCGACCACACTGCCATAATGGTCAAGACAGTGTGGTACTGGTACAGTGGCAGACACGTAGATCAATGGAATAGAATTGACAACCCAGAAATCAGCCCATCTACCTGTGGTCAATGGATTTTTTGCAAGGAGATGAAATTAGTTAACTGGGGAAATGACAGTCTTTTTAACAAATGGTGTTGGTAAAATTGAAATACTATCTCCAGAAAACTCAGACAAGACCTACACCTCACACTGTACACAAAAACCTACTCAAAGTGGTTCAAGGACTTAAGACTAAAATCAAGGATTATAAACTTCATCAGAGAAAAGACTGGCAGAACTCTGGAAGTCCTAATCCACAACATAAACAGTTTTCCAATCATCCTTAAAAAACCTACAACCAGGAGAGGGTAAAATAGATGACTGGGACCTTCTAAGAATCAAATCCCTATGCACATCACAAAACTTCTCCAATGGGTTAAAAAGGAAAGCCACCAACTGGGAAAAAATATTTGGTAATGACATGTCTGATAGAGGATTTATATCTAGAATTTGTAGTATACTCCAGCAGCACAAGATAAAAGTAAACAACCCAATGGGCACAGAATATGAACAGACACTTTACCAAAGAAGACATTCAGATGGCAAACAAACACATGCAGAAAGAAATGTTCAAAATCCCTAGCTCTAAGGGAAATGCAAATCAAAACAACTATGAGAGATCATCTCACCCCAGTAACAATAGCAAAATGCAACAGAGCAGTGAACAACAAATGCTGGCAAGGTTGTGGAGAAACTGGAACTGTAATATGGAATATTATGCAGCACTGAAAAATAAGAAATTAATGGAAATATAAAAAATGGATGACCTGGCAAGGTTGTGGAGAAATTGGAACCGTAATATGGAATATTATGCAGCACTGAAAAATAAGAAATTAATGGAAATATAAAAAATGGATGACCCAGGAAGACATTATGTTGAGTGAAATATCTCAGTCATAAAAGGACAAATATTGCATAATGCCACTGTTAGAAAAATAGAACTGGCATAGGGGTTGGGGGAAACTAAGACAAGAGGGGATAAATAATGTACACTGCATTGAAACACATGAGGAATAGAACTGTTTAAAAGTAATATATGACTAGGTATTATTTACATGACCATAGTCCAGAGTAAGAGCTGCATTATAAAGTGGACTGTGGGGTGAGAGTCATACAAAAATGAAATACTTTTTTCAAAGAGAAAAGCAAACTGGGGAGGGGACAGGGAGGAAAAAGTGCAATGATGAATGAATGGGGAAAAAATAGTTCTGGAATGTGAAAACAAACAAATAAATCCCACTATGTATGGGAATGATTTTATGAATCATAATGTCAACGTGAAACACAATGTAGATAAATACAACACATATGAGCCTTGTATGCAAACCAATATAAAATTTTTAAAAATATATTTTATAATAAAATTTTATATTTAGGTATTAATATATAAGCTAATACAGTATAAAAATGTATGCATTGTATATTTTATATAAGTAAAATATAAAATATGTATTATTCTACTTAGAAATGAATTATATACTCTGTAATATTATTAAATTATATTTTATATTAAAATAAAAAGTAATGTTATTATTTCTTTATTTTAATTCAAATATAAAATTTTCTTCAAATAACTCTGTTTTCTATGACCTTAGAAATTAAATACTATATCACATAATTATTATTCCAGCTTGCCAAGATATTTATAATGGGTTCAATTTCAGGTATAATTGTTCAAGTTTTTAACTTGGTCACTGGCTAAATTTTGTACCATTTAAAAAAAATGGTCATAGTTTTAAAACTTATTAATCTAGTATACTTGGAATGCTGATAGTTGTTTTAGCATTTTTTTAGTCTTCCTTAAACTCAGCAGTTCAACTCATTGCCATTGAGTCAGAATGGACTCATAAATGATATTCCACAGAGTTTTTGTAGACAGCTGATTGACAATAGAAGATGATTAATCTTTGTCTTACAGAGCAGTTAGTGGACTAAAGCTACTGGCCTTTGTGTTAACTGCTCAACCTTATATCAACTAAACCACCAGAACTACCTGCATAACGTAGTATAAAATAGTAAAGAAAAATCAACATTTTGCTTAATATACATAGCAAACCTCTTCTCCTTTCTAGATATTCTGTCATCAAAACTGTGCTGTCATCGCATGATGCATTTGATTATGATAACATTCATAATTTCAAATTGTCATAGAAATAGTACAGGAATAAATATGTGATTAAAGATTAAATTCTCTCAACATCTTACAAGTAATCACAAATTGTGTTGGAAAGAACATGTGTTACTTAGAGTCTAGTTTAGACTCCATAGCACAATTGCAGACAACTTTTCTATCTCTACACATGAAAAAAACAAATAAATAAATAAAACCACAGAGGCCTGAAATCAGCTTCTGTGTTTAAGATCATGATGTCAGGTGCCATTGAGTCAACTCTGACTCAAAATGATCCTATGTTCAGTGAACCTAAACGTTTCCAAAATTTCCAAAATTTATGCAACCTTGATGATCTCTATTGTATTTAAATTGTTACAGTTACTCCTTAAAATCCATCTCACTGAATATCTTCTCTTTCTGATTCTCAATCTTTCCAAGCATGATATTCTTTCCTAAGTATTAGCTCTTCCTGACAGCATGTTCAAAGTATATGAGATGACATCTCACCATCTTTGCCCTTAAGGAGGACTCTGTCTACACCTTATCCAAAATGGATATATTTATACTTTTGGCAGGCCATAGAATATTTATTTATTACTTTTTGCCAATGACACAATTCAAAGGTATTAATTCTTCTTCATTATTCATGGCTTGACTTTCACATACATATAAAATAATTCAAAATACAATAGATTGGGTCAACCATACTTAGTATTTAAACAGACATCTTTGCTATTTATTACCTATAGGAATGCTTAACAGCTTAAAATAGAAATTGAATCAATGTTGTTCATGCTGTGACATATTCAAGCTTAAGGACATGTATTTTGAGATATAACAGTCAAATGGAGATGAGTATTGTTTGTATTATAGCATAACCATGTTCAAGAGCACATATTATGAGATATAACTAACTGTGGACTCTCTTTTATCCACATTAGATGTGGAACCAAGGACATATTCTTTCTTAAATACAAGGGAGACCTACCTGCAAATACTAGCGGATAACTGCTATACTTGATGCAAGATAATACCAGCTAGTTCATTTATGCTGAGTCATTATGAAATTGGCATTGTCATTAATTTCTTTCATTCTATAATCATAGGTCTTTTACTAGACAAATTGAAAATTGATAAGTAATTGATAAAACCTCATACTAGCATTAGTATTCCACAGTGTATACCTTCATTCATAAGACTTACTAAGGGATATTAGAAAGTATTAAATATATGGAAAGAATTAACATCTCAAAAGAAGGAAGATAAACAGGGAAACAATGACAATGAATAATTATTAGACACTTATAATGTCAGCTACACAATACAAGCACATGTATTACTTAAGTCAATATTTCAAAGAATGCCAATATTTAAATGAACTTAAATATTTTACCAATGTCACAGGATAATAAGATGTATACCTGACATTTTTATCCATGTACTCTCTAACTCCAGAGTCTAAAATCTTAGCCAATCATAAAGCTTGTTGGTCTCAGTCCAAATTCACACTAAAATTTTCATAAAGAGACATTTTTAAAAGTTATTCTAAAAAGATCCTCTCTTTCCCTTCCTATTATCAAATAACATCTCTGACCACCCCAGGATATTATTCTGAATTAGAAGTTTGTATAGTTTTCTGTGATTAGATGGGCCTGATTAGATGACAGGTGATGACAACAGTTTTATCCTAACAATAAACTTTAAACACTCTGCTCATAAATATAAATCTGTAGATTCTTTGTTTTCATACCCTATTAAACAATGTTATTTATCTGTGCTTCCAATTCTGAGATTTAATCTGCAGTTCTTTCTGTATTTATTTAACTAACATATATCTCTGCATATTTAGTATATATGTCATATTTACCTGTATCAAATGCCATATATCCAACTAACATATATTTAGCCTTATAGTATATCTCTTACACTAATATATTTACTTAGAGTTCATGTAATAAGGAATAAAAAATCCCCTCATCTGTACCTTATTTATAGTTTATCTCAAAGGATTTACTTGAGCAATGTCACAATTTCCAGGTTCATTGGAGGAGTATAGAAAAGAGATCTCTGAAACTTTTTCTTGTCTAGATTCCATGGGCAGAAACTTCATGCAACCAATGAGATTTGTGGAACTTCAAAAGAGAATGTTTGATTCTATCTGGTTTTATTAAATTCTGTACTTCAAAACGGTACATAAAATTTCAAAGTTGCTTAGAATCTCTCATGTAAGAGTGCTTCTACTGGAAAATCTTTTCCACTTAACAAAGCATGAAGCTGCAGAAAACTATTTCCTCTGTGGTTATGGTTTTCAGCTTGACTTTTAGTGCTGATATAGTTTTCCAGGAGATTGTGAATTGCATTTTTACACACACTAGAATACTGTGCTTTAGTAGATCTGGCAATAAGAAAGAATTTCCTCAAAGGAGTTATATCAGTCTATATATAAGCGCTTTCAGATCAAACCCGTTTTGATATAAGATTGAGAAATCAAAGCTCTTTTTCATATAAAATATTGATTGAAGAAATGTTTCAGGATCTATTTTACACTGATGCCACATATTTTTAAAATTATGCAAGTTTCCCCTCCAATTTCTTCATTTTTGGAAAAAGAAAATCTTTCTCTGTAGTTTCTTCCAGATCATTTTTAATATTACATACAGGTAACAAGCATAAGCAATATAAAAAATACTGAAGTACATATTTCACAAAATAAATTAAATCTTCAAATTAGTTTTTATATATATTTTTAAAAAGTTTTCTAAAAGTAATCATTACCTTACCTTGCCTAATTAATTAATTGAATGATTATCAATGAAATTGCTAAACCATCTAAATATGTAAATATATAGTTTGTCTCTCAATGTGGCCTCTCTACTGTAGATGACTGACTGTGGAGGGCCAAGACTATGCAAGTAAGGTATGTTGATCTATCCACAAAAGAATTGACTATCTACCATGCACAGGGGATTGGCCAGTCTCAGCAGTCTACAAGAGAATTGGCTAGTCTCATAAAAAAATTGAACAACTCTAGTTTGCTGGTTCTTCCTGAACCAGCAGAGATTCTTTACCTAGCCAGAAAAGCGAGAAGTCCCCCAAGTCATTTGGTATGGCAGCAGCAGTGATGACAGAACTGGAGAATTAATGTGAGATGAACTTGAGGGTGGGAAAACCCAAATTTGGCAAGACTGAGAACTTGGGAACACTTAGAGCCATGAGGCTTAAGGCTAATGTGTGCCTGCAAGAACATTTAGGTAGCTGTCCTGACTGCATTTTGTTGTTAAATCTGAATTATAACCTTAAAACTCTTCCAATATGGTTTAGCATGGTCTGTAAGTGATCGTATCAGATTTTGGATACAACTAAGCATTAAATTTGTGTTGAAAAAAAAAAACAAAAAACAAACCAACTGTGTTGACATGAGAAGAAGGAGGCATGGGAGTGCGGGTGACATGTCTGATCACAAGGAAATTAGCTTGTGTTATTGATACTGTTGGCGGGGATAATCTCCCCCTATGAAGTTGGTTAGGATCAGATATGGTGCTCCTCATATGGCTCTTTCTCTTTTTGTGGTAAATTACTATTCTATTAAAACTTGTATTTACAATTTGATGGGCGGGTGAGGTTAAGGAAATGGGAAGGATCTTTTGTGAAAAAAATGTATTTAAATTTTGTAAATAAATCAGAATAAAATAAAAAAATAAAAAATTGGTGTTTAATTTTTAAAAACTTAGCACAATAGTTTGGATACTATTTTTACTGAACTCATAAATATTATTACTCTCACTATTTAGTATTTTTATGTAATATTTTATTTGTATAAGAACAAACTATTTACAAGTTTAGTGAGTTGTTTTAATATTAAAATTTTTGCTAACAGCATTCAAGTCTTGAGACTGTTAAGGTATTCCAAGGAGTATTTATAGAGCTCTGGTAGCCTCATGGTGAAACACTGTCCTGCAATACCAAAGGTTAATGGTTCAAATCCTCCAGCTGTTCTGTGGGAGAAGGATAGTCAATCTTACCCTACTCAATTAAGTACCTCTGAAAATTCATCGAAGAGTCAATTGTGGGTCGTTTCTGACTTAATGCAACTACACAAAAACAAGAACATTTAGTATTAGAAATGCTGGTGGCATAATACATGGAATGTTGTATTGTTAATCAAAAGATTTTGCTTTCTAGTGGTTCAAATCTACCAACTGCTCCATGAAACAAAGATGTAAATTCTCCTCCCACCAAGATTTACAATCTTTCAAACCCAATGGAAAGTCACTATGAGTTGAATTCAACTTGAAGGCAGTAGATTTGGTGGAGTAATTACAAACAAGGAATTCTTGTAATGAAGGATTTATAGCACTGCAAACCAAAATTTCAGTTCCAACACACGAGTTGTTCCTCTATTAGAAGTTGAGCCATTCTGCTTCCATAAAGATTCACAGGTTTGGAAACTCGATACCTTAGTTTCATGTCTGATGTACAAGGATGCTATGATTCTGAATTGATTCTATGGCACTGTCTGAACTGTTACATAAAGAAAAGTGCAAATATAATTTGCTCTATTCTAATTGGAAATGATTCTTCATATAATACGAATGATAGAATAGATGTTATTTAAGTTATATATTGTTGTTTGTTGTCAAGTTGCTTATGACTCATAGTGACCCTATGTACAGCAGTTCTGAACCTTACTCTATCCTGAATCAACTTTATCATCTCTGACACACCTACTCCCATTACCCCAGTCACTTAGTCGATCCAACTCATCCAGGGCCTTCCTCTTTTGTGCTGTCACTTTAATCTCCCAAGAATGATGTCCTTCTCCAAAGACTGATCCCTACTTGCAACATGCTTAAAGTATGTCAGACGAAGTTTCAGAATCCTTGTCTACAAAGAGCAGCATGGTTTCACATTGTCTAGGCCAGACTTGTTTGCTCTCTTGGCAGTCCATGGTAATTCAATACTCTTCTTCAGCACCACAGTTCAAAGGTGTCAGTTCTCCTTTTATCACCCCTAGTCGTTGCACAACTTTCTGATGCATAGCAAATAATTAATTGTGAAGACCGTGACCCGGATCAGGTGCACCTTTTTCTCTAGACTGACATTGTTGCTCTTCAATACTCTGGAGAGGTCCTTGACAGTAGACTTTCCCAAAACAATTCATCTTTTGATCTTCTGGCTGCTGGTGCCAAGAGTGTTGATTGTGGAGCCAAACAAACTGAAGCTGTTAACAATCTCTTCACCTTCTATCATGATGCTGTCAATTGACCCACTGGTGAGAATCTTTGTGTTCTTGATGTTGAGCTTTATTCCATATTTAAGACTGATCCTCTGTAAGTCTGCTTTGGAGAAAGTTACTACTAAGAAAGAAGCAAGAATGATGACATTTGCCTCACTTATTTTGGGCATGCTGTCAAGAGAGGTAAATCCTTGAAGAAAGACATCATGCTGGGTAAAATGGAGGGTAAGAAAAAGAAAGGAAGAGCCTCAAAAGATAGATTGATGCAGTGATTTTAACAAAGGGGTTGAGTTTATCAGAGATCATGTGTATGACACAGGATAGGGTAAGCTTCAGATCTGTTGTCCATAGGGTCATTATGAGTCATAATAAATTGAATGGTACATAACAACAACTATATGACATGGGACATAAGACTGTGTTCTTTGGTCAGAGCCAAAAGTAGGAAAGTGAATGAAAATCTAGTAAAGAAAATCTTATTATTTCATGATTCAAGTCCTCATACCTGCTGTCTCTCTCTGACACCTAAAGGGGGGGGGAAAAAGAAAACAAATGCTTAATATTGAGCTTGTATGCTTTTAAGACATAACCAATATATAATAAAACATTAAAATAGAAATTTTGCTGATAAATCTTTATACAAGTACAAAATAAGCTGAAACTGACCACAAAAATACTTCATGCAGTATGGAAATGATCCAGATCAAAGATGTACAGTTGCATCGGCATTTTTGATGAGAGAAACAAATCTATGAAGAAAAATTCTAAAGAGATTTATTGCTAAGCTGAGATCTCCTAGCCACCCGGAGGAACTGCGAACATTCTTTAATGCAAGATAATAGAACTCAACCAAAAATATAGTACAAAATAAATGTAAGGAATAATTAAGAATATTTTCCATAGAATATAAAAATGATAAAATAGTGAGATTATATGAATATAAAAAAGTAAAAAAATGTGTTTCCAACATTGTTGACATGATGTGCTTTTAAAAATATAAATATTTAATGATTCACAATTAACTTTATAGTAGCTAAGATATTATTGATGAGTGTTAATTTATTATTCTTTTTTGTTTTATTTTGTTATTTGCTATTAATCATTTAAATTAAAATAAGTTTAATATTTCCATGTTCATGTGATTGGTAAATAAACCTGCTGTGAACATTGGTAAGCACGTCTCTATTTGTTCCTCAATTCTGATTATATTGGGGTATATTCCAACAAGTGGAATAGCTGGGTCATGTGGAATTTCCATGTTCTGATTTCTGAGGAAATGTCAACCTGCCTTCCAGAGTGGTTGTATATTTGACAATGGTACCAACACTATATAAGTTTTCCTGTCTCTCCACATCCTTTCCAACTTGCTGCCCTGTTGAACTTTGCCATTGCTACTAGGGTGAGATGGTAACTCATTGTGGTTTTGATTTGCATCTCTCTTATTACCAGTGATTTCAAACATTTCTTCATGTGTCTGTTGTCCTTTGCAAAAGGTCTTTCCATGTCTTTTGCCTGTTTTATAATCGTGTTGCGAGTCTTTTTCTTGTGGTGGCCTTGTAGGATTCCGTAAACTTTTGATATGAGATCCTCGTCTGAAACATTATTGCAAAATATTTGTTCTCACTCAGTAAGTTCTCTTTTCAATCTGTTGGACACATTCTTTGATTGTACACAATGTTCGTAGTTGCATTATTCACCATTGCAAGGACACAGAAACAACCCAAATGGCCAACCACAAACGAACAGCTTGAGAAATTATAGCACATTCACACAATGGAGTATTCAGGAGAAATGGTTTTGTAAATCACTAACTAACTCGGAACTGAACAGCATTATGCTAAGTAAACTAACTCAGTCCATAAGGACAAATACTATATAAGATCATTATTGCAGAAATAGATAACTAGTAAAACATGTATGAAGATCTAAGAGGGGTCAGTAGGGGGAGCACAGGAGTGAGGATGGGTGGAGGGCATAATAACAGGGTTGCACAATTTGATGGGTGGAGGGAGAGATGAGGTAAGGAAATGAGAAAGATCTGGTGTGAAAACAATATATACAAACTTTTTAAGTAGAGCAGTATAAAATAAAAATTTTATATTAAAAATAAAAAGATAAGTATAACATTTCTAATTTATGCGGTGTGGTGGTAGCAGATTTTTTTTTCTTTCTATCCATTTCTTTAGACCGAACCACATAGTCAGAAAGGGATATGTAAGTAAAATGAACCTTCAGGCTCCACTCACCACCCTTAGCTATCCTGAGGTCCTGACCTCCAGTTACTTCAACAGTTAACAGTTCCTAGTTGATCACTGTATTCAATATCATCAAAAACTGTGATACTATCATTAGCGAGAGAACTCACTTGACTAGAGAGACACTGTGGCAAGGAATAATCTGATGGAGCATTTGAGAAGGAGCCTGATTAAAATATTTTACTTTTCAGGGAAAAGAAGGGACAAATGACATAGGACTTCTATGAGATGAGATTTTTCTGGATGATTGATGAAATCAGAGGCTTCTTGCATTTTCATTGCTGGACTGATTCTGGGCTTTCATTGTGTGATATCCTTTGCTTTTACCCCTCCTAACCCCTAATTTATTTACATACTAAATCCCACAACTGTGAGTAAAAAGAGATCTAGTAAAATCTGTGTCATCATTTACAACAAATTTGGGACCTACTAACTAATAAGTAGGTGAAGCAGAGTGAAGACCCAGTCTGAACTTAAAGGGATGAGTTTTATAATGCAGATGTTGTTGATAGGGACAATTTCCTTTGGTGGAGTTAGTGGAGGTTGGCCATACCCATGTTGTTATTGCTCCTTTTACTTGTGGATATTCAAAGCTCCAATAATATTTATTTATGTAGTTTGTGATTTAACAAACTACAGTATTTGTGTGTTGGCCATTCTAATATAATGCTTTGTGAAGAGGCAAAAAAAAAACACTACAGTATTAACAATGTCAGTCTATCTCAAAAGACAACTGAAGTCAACATGCTTCAAAACTTATATTTTATTTTCTTACATAACTTGAGAGTTTATAGATACCCTGAAAAAGCAATAGCTTTAGCAGATGATTTTAGCAGTTAGTTTTATATACTTTCTTTGTATATATTAACTTGAAAGTGATTTTATATCAGTTGTTTAAATCATAGCCATTTGTAGTAAGCTAGAAGAGAATATACCACCTTACTGCACTACAAAAGCAATTATAGATCTTCAGAAATATGATCAAATACTTCACAAATATATCTAAATAGAACATACATAAATCTAAGCTGTTTGGATTTCCTCAGGGTATATATAAAAAGATAAAATTCTGAATTGTGCATGAGATTGATTTAATTTTAAAGAGTTTTAAAAAAAATAATTAAACTATTTCATGTATCATGAAGAAAATATTTATGATAAATTTGAAAATAAGTTTAAAAATATTTCAGAAGTATAATTCTTAATGATATGCTTTTGTATTTGTTGATAGAATAATCAATAAACTAAAAAACTCAAAATAATTGATGTCATAAAGGAACTCACTTATAACTGACCTTCTGGAAGATTTTCAGAGGCTGTAAATTACATATAAGGAGATTGACTGTCTTTCACCTGTGGAACAACTAGTTGATTCAAGCTTCCCCTCCTTTAGGTTGGCAGTGGAACTCTCTAATGTTGTTCTTAGCCAACATAAAATAATAATTAGGAAGTACGTGTATATGTAAAGTGCAAAAAAAATGGGACATTGAGACATAGAGCAATGTATAATTCTCTGAAAGGGCCAGAGGGAGTGAGAATAGCATAGCCTGTTCTTACTACTATTCTCCCTATTCTAGGGAGTAGAAAGCAGATTAAAAAGCCTGTAACCCAGAGCGTGGTCCCTTGAAAGCCACATCAACAGCAAGAGGTCTGTTTATTTATTGCTGACTCACAGTTATGGTATTGAAAATGAAAGTTAGTAGAGAAATGAGTGTGGGAGGCAAAGGCTATCTCACAATACAAGTCCATGCTCTAACCCAAGCAGCCTCAAGGCACAATTTCTCAATAAGTCTAGGTTTCAGTTTAGTAGTCAAATCCAAATCATCCAGAAAGGGTTGCCTCAGAGCAATTATAAGTCAGCTTTTCCTTCAAACATCCAACAAGAACAGACAAACCTTTAACTATGGCCAATACAATATGCAAAAAGCCTCAGGTCATACCTTGCCATCATGTGTCCACAGCAACATTACAGTGTCTCCATCACTAGTGTCTCACTTTCACCAGGATCTTGCTGCCACAAGCCTTGTTTGCCTCAAGTCTTGCTGCCCAATGTGGGAAGCACTCTATTATCCTAGTCTTACAGCTGTTGGTGATTTGCTAGATCAGGCTGATTTGCAAGATCATGAGTCTGTAATTAAGGTAGCTGGAGATCAGAGGCTAAATGGTTGAAAAAAGGGGCAACGTTCAGGGTAACACTGCATTGTATTTTAAATAAACATTGCAATTTAGGGGGGACAGCCTTACAAAAAAAAAATCTATCCAAATTTAATACTAATTCCATTGGCTTGGGATTTCAAGAAGTGATTTTTTAAAAAAACTGACAACTACTAAATAAGAGGAAGTTGTAATAATTTACTTTTGAATTGGCTCACTCTTCAATTTCATCACAACCAAAATATTATCCTTGAACAAGTTTTTATTGTTGTTGTTGTATATCCTTGAATGGACTCAAATCCATACAGTATCAATATAGGACAGAAGAGAACTGTTCCAAGAGTTTTCAAAATTATAATCTTTAATGGGCAAATCACTAATAGAGTGTCTCACAGTTTCAAACCATATACAATTTTATTAGGAGCCAAGGTCTTTCTTTACTAGAACTCCACAAAAATTTCCCTCTAGCCTATTTTCTCTTTAGGTCTTGAAATACGTAGGACATAAAGCTCAAAGTCTAGTCCAAAGTTATGCATTCTTCAAAGTGCTCAAATAGAATAAAAAGGGGGACAAAGGAATTCTGTCATACTTATTTTTTTTTCTATAATTATATTTTATTAATTTTCATAAACATTTACAGAGATTT
>NW_006399938.1:2324353-2345128 GCF_000299155.1 Elephantulus edwardii | reverse complement strand
CTGTGGGTTTCAGGGTGAAGATCTTCTCTCACTACTCTAAAGGGCCCCTTTGGCAGTAGGACATGGATATGTTTATTCTAATCCTGATACCACACTTATCTTTATTGAGTCTGGCTTCATGAATTATTCACTCAACATACAGGATGAACAGATTTGTAGAAAGGATGCAACTTTGACACACATCCTTCCCTATATTAAAACTATGCAATGCCCCCTTGCTTGGTTCTCACAATAGATTTTTGGTCTAGATATAGATTTTGTAGGAGCACAGTTAAGTGATTCGGTATCTCCATCCTTCTCAATGTGAGCCATAATTTGTTATGACCCACACAGTCAAATACCTCTGTGTAGTCAATAAAACAAAAATATACATTATTCTAGTACTCTTTACTTTCAGCCAGTGTGGAGTTTATCTTTCAATATGACTTTTCTAGCCATCTGAATCTCTACTTCCCATGTGGGAGGGAGGAAATAAGTGAATAGGAAGTTTTAGTCTAACCACAAGACGATAGGCTAAATTACCATTCCACAAGGAGATTGGCCAGGCTCAATAATCCACAAGAGAATTTGCTAGTTTGTCCAATAAATTGAACAGCTTTAGCTGCAAAATTAGGTCTTCCCTTACCAGTGAAGAAAACATAAGACCTTCCTGACATGATGAAAAAGAAAAAGCAAGGGAACGTAAGATGCCCTTGAAGACCAGAGGTGAGATGGGACCTAGGAATTGCTACATCATTGGGACTGGAGCTAAGAGTCTCTGCTCAAGTATGTTGTACAACTGGGGGGTGGGAACCAATGCTGGCACAACTGAGAATTTGTAACATTGACCTATGTCCATGAGGCTCAAGGCTGAAATGCCTGAGAGCACATTTTGGGGGCTAACTGTATTGTATTCTACTATTTCTTTTAATCATTATTAAATTTTATTAGTTTTAATTTTGGGTTCTCATTCATTCATTGTTGCACTGTTTTCTCTACCCTCCTCCCCAGTTCGTTGTTCTTCCCCCACCCCGTGAATGTCTGTTTTAATTGTCCAATTGCCATAGTGCTTGTCAAAGCCAGTTCTGATTAATCTCCTTTTGTCAATGTGTCCTTTGCCATTCCCTATCACTCCTCCCTGAGAGAGACTTCACCTGATTCATAAGGAAAAGGGGACGGCATATTCTTTTAGCTACTTCCTGCTGAAAAGGGACGCCATGGGTTTCAGGGTGAAGATCTTCTTTCACTACTCTAAAGGGGCCCTTTGGCAGTAGGAAAAACATAGACTATTATGGAGATTGGTTTTGGAATTTAGATGTACTGTTTTTAATTGTGCTTAGCCGAACATGTTCATGTCCTTGAAGATGTATCATGGAGGTGTTGCAACCTAGAAGACACAAATTTAACTAACAAGTTAAAAGTACACGAGTCAAAAATTAACAAGCAATAATATTCCGAGTAGAGGTTCTAGTAGTGGCACAAATCAAGTTACAGAGGGAAGGTGGTTCTTACAATAAAAGGCCTATAGACTAGCACTTTGTCTATTATAGTGTACAGGTTAGGAACCATAAGATATAGAGGCTCAGCTATGTCATTTATGCTTCTTAAGTCCTGGAGCAAATTCCATTTACCACAGGGCTGTTTTAAAACTCGGAAGTTCACATGCAAGGTAGAGGTGAAGTAAGGAACTGCTTATGAGGTTTTCTGTCCATTCCAACAACTAAAAGATAGTGAGAAGAGTTGGGACCTCAGAAGGCTTTTAGGACCAATTAGTAGGCTCTGTGTCCAGGAGAAAATGAATATATTTACCAGTAATGTTAATGCTCATCCACAGCTCTTCTGGGAGGATCTAAATCGTTGAAGCATCCTCCTTTGTTTCCAGCTGGGAGCTGGGGCCTGTCAGTCCTGTCTGCCACGAGGACCTGATGTGGGCCAACTTGGCCAAGTGTCCTTCAGAGCCACACTTAAAGCAAGTGAGTAGGAGCTTCCTCTCTACTCCCTTGCCTATCTGTGGCTCTCGTCTGTGACACTGTCTACTGAAGTGGCCCAGCTTTCCACAGTGGAAGCAATTCTGACCTCCTTTATTACCTTTGGGAGGCACTGTATATGAGTAAGACTTCCTTTTCCTGACACAGGCCCTAAACTGGCAGCAATAGCTGCCCCAATAATTTTGGCCATTCTCTGGTCTTTTATCTTCCCTCTAGATCCCAGTTGTTAAAAGAGGGAAAAATTTAAGCAAATGTATAACAAATACTTTTGAACATTATAATCTTTTAAGCTTACGGCTAGAAGTATTAACAATATCATCATTTCCAATCCAGAGATATATGTTCCAATGCAGTACCTATGTCCCATAAATGGTTTTAGTAAGAGGAATGTTGTAAATGTGGATACAGTTCCACTATTCCTCCTCCATGCCACGATATAGTGTTATTAGCTTGAGCAGTTATAAATCCATTGCCATCCTTACTCTAACTTAATTCTTTTCTTTAATGTGAATTATAATCTTTTGACTTCACTCTTATGGTTCTGTGTGGTTTGTGAATTATTGCATCAGATTTTGGACCCAGCAAAAAAGTAAAAATGGTGTTTAGGTGATGAGAAAGAGGTATGGGAGCATGGCAGATATATCTGACCTGATAGGAATTGTTGGGAAATGTTGGGGAGGAAGAGAGGGCCTGTGGCCAGGACAGATCACCTAGCTCCAGAGAAGTGCAAGCCTCCCAAAGGCCTTTAATACGGGGTAGAGAAATCTCCCCTGTGTTTGGCAGTTCCGGCTTGAGAAAGCTCGCCACCTGGGAAGACGGCTGTGGCATCTATTGAGTTGCGAGTGGTCCACACAAGGCTGAGGTTCTCCTATCTAATCCACATGTCCCACAACTGTAAGCCTACTCTATCCTGTCTTTCTGTTTATTTGCTTGTATACAAGTGACTTGAGCTGGATTGACACTCTGATCCTCCCCAGACTGGTGTGTCTTCATCATGCTTAGCCTCATCAGGGTGTCGCTGCCTGTTGCCTGCGAATAGACAGTGACAGGGAATTTGTTTTGTGGAACTCTTAACAAAGACAATTCCCTTTGTGAAGTTACTAAAGTTTAGAGATGGCTTTCCCCATGTGACCCTTAGTCCTTTTATAGCCAGGATCTCTTTGACATCAGCAATGATGTTCTTGGTGCTGTGGCCTCTTCTCAAAGTAGCTTGTACTTCTGCTGGTGCCAAGAGTATTGATTTTGGAGCCAAGAAGAATTAAGTTGTGAACAATCTCAATCTCTTCACCATCCATCCTGATGCTGCCAATTGGTCCAATGGTGAGAATCTTTGTCTTCTTGACATTGAGCCTCAATCCATATTGAAGGCTGCAGTCCCTGACCCTCAGCAGCAAGCGCTTCAGGCCCTCCTCAGTTTCAGCAAGTAAGGTTGTGTTACCTGCATATGGCAGATTGTTGATAGATCTTCCACCAATCCTGATGCTGCATTTCTCCTCATAGAGCCCAGCCTCCCTGATGATCTGTTCTGCATACAGGTTGAAAAGGTATGGAGATAGGATACATCCCTGGTGTACACCCTTCCCAATTTTGAACTATGTGGTGTTTCCTTGCTTTGTTCTGATTACTGCTTTTTGGTTCAAGTATGTACTGCTCTAGGAATTTTTTAATAAGCTTTAGCAATATTTTCCTAGCATGAGATATTAACAATACTGTATGATAATTTCCACATTCTATTGGATCACTTTTCTTGGAAATGGGAACAAATATAAATCTCCTCCAATTAGTAGTCCAGATAGCTGTTCTCCAAATTTCTTGATGTAAACTGATCAGCATATCCAGGGCTACATCTGTTAGTTTCAACATGTCAATTGATATTTCATAGATTCATGAGCCGGATTTTTTGCTAAGCTCTTAGTGTTATGGACACACTTAAACTGAGATATTATTGCATGATCTTCAGTCTGGGGGGAGAAGATATTAAGCAGTCTGCTTTAAGCAGGAGATAGAAATACATATGAAAAAAATACTCTCAGTTGCAACAAAATTCTGTTAGTTAGATTATATAATTGTTGAGTAGTTAATTACCTTAGGTACAATATAAAATAACAAGACATTAGATTAAGTTCAATATTTTACATGTTGTTGCTGTTGTTGTTATGTGCCGTTGAGTCGCCTGTGACTCAGAGCGACCCTATGTACAACAGCCCTAAACACCGCTCTGTCCTGTGCCAATCGCACGGTCTCTGACACTCCCATCCCAATTATCCCAGTCACTGAATCAATCCACCTCATAGAGGGCCTTCCTCTCCTGCGCTGTCCCTCCAACTTCCCACGCATGATATCTCTCTCCAAGGACCGGTCTCTCCTCACAACATGTCCAAAGTATGTTAGACGAAGCCTCAGAATCCTTGCCTCCAAGGAGCCACCCGGTTTAACCCTTTCCAGGACAAATCTGTTTTCCTAGCAGTCCATGGTATTCTCAATACTCTTCTCCAGCACCACAGCTCAAAGGCATCAATTCTCCTTCTATCCTCCTTGGTCATTGTCCAACTCTCTGATGCATAACAAGTGACTGGGAAGACTAAAGCCTGTATCAGACGCACCTTAGTCTCCAGAGAGACACCATTGCCCTTCAGTATTTTGGAGAGGTCCCTAACAGCAGACTTTCCCATGGCAATGCGCCTTTTAATTTCCTGGCTGCTGGTGCCAAGACTGTTGACTATGGAGCTAAGCAAACTAAAGCTGTGTACAATCTCAATCTCTTCACCATCCATCCTGATGCTGCCAATTGGTCCAATGGTGAGAATCTTCGTCTTCTTGACATTGAGCCTCAATCCATATTGTAGGCTGCAGTCTTTTGACACTCTGCAGCAGGCGCTTCAGGTCCTCTTCAGCTTCAGCAAGCAGGGTTGTGTCATCCGCATAACGCAGGTTGTTGATAAATTGTCCACCAATCTTGACCCCATATTTCTCCTCGTAGAGTCCAGCCTCCCGGATAATCTGTTCTGCATATAGTTTGAAAAGGTATGGAGATAGTATGCATCCCTGGCGTATGCCCTTCTCAATTTTGAACCATGCAGTGTTCCCTTGCTCTGTTCTGACGACTGCCTCCTGGTCCAAGTTTAAGTTTCGCATTAGAACGATCAAGTGTTCTGGGATTCCCAGTCTTCTCAGAATCAGCCATAGTTTGTTATGATTCACACAGTCAAATGCCTCTGCATAGTCAATGAAACACAGACATTCCTCTGTTATTCCCTGCTTTCAGCTAAGATCCATCTAACATCAGCTACAATATCTCTAGTACCACGACCCCTTTTAAACCCAGCCTGGACTTCTGGTAGTTCTCTGTTGATGTGCTGTTCCAGTCGTTTTTGGATAATCTTCAGTAAAGTCTTGCTTGCATAGGAATTAAAAATATATATATTCATAGATTTTTTTAATTTTATGTTTTAGAAAGGAATTCTGTAGGAAATTATGCAGTTCAATCGTATTCAGTGGCTTATCTTAAGCCACGTGTCCCATTAATAAGCCAAATCTGAATCTTTTCTCTGAACCTTTCCAGTGTTAAAAAAAAAAAGATGATTCCTTGAGTTATATAGCATAAATATAGAAGGACAAAAATATAATTTAAGTAAAAAAACAAAACTTTTGTATTTGAGATATGACAAATAATGCATTATTAAATTATCCTTGACATATTTATTATTTTTGGTAATATAAAATCTGTCCTTAGAATTTAAAAAATTTAAATACTCTTTTTAACCTGACTAAATTTAAAATTCATCGTAAAATAGTGGATTATTTGTTTGAACAAGAGGATTTAAAGATTCTCCTTTATTGTATCTTGAGCTATAATTATGTGAGTCACTGAATTTTATAGTTTGTCTGTTTTACAGTAAGATTCAATGGTGTGGTAAAAGCACTGATACAAAGGGCCATCATTTATTTTTGTATTAAGAACTACATTCTTAGTATTGAGAAGTGACTGTAAAGTATCAGAATTCACCGAGTTTTATTCTTCATATGCTGAATAGTGATAATTAACTTACTCCTGATCTATCTGAAGAAACATATTCCATTTTCAGATAGCAAATGAAGTGAAAAAGATGACTTTGATACAGCTTGTGGATTTTGTAGTTTGTTAAGTGCAATCAAATTGGTTCTGACTCAGTCATGCTATGTAAAACAGATGAAAACAATGCCTGATTCTTTATCTTCTTCATTCTCTGTTATGCTTAAACCCATTGTTACAGTCACTGTGTCCATCCATCTCCTTGAGAGTTTTCCTATGTATTGCTGAACTTCTATCTTTTCAGGCCTAATGCCCGTCTCCAGATATTGGTCCTTGCAGGTAACGTAATCAAAGTATGTGAGAAAAAGTTGTACCACATTTATCTTTAACAACTCGTCTGTACTTCTTCAAAGACAGGTTTGCTTGTTACTTTGACATCTTATGCAATATTCTTGGACAACAAAATGATTTAAAGACATCAGTTCTTTGATCTTCCTCATTCGTTGTCCCTTCTCAGACACAGGAGAAGCAAATTAAAAACACCATCGCTTGATCCATGTGCACCTTAGACTTTAAAATATTATCCATTTTTTTTAAGCTGTTAGATTTTCCCACGGCAATTTGCCATTTGATTTCTTGAGTGTTGTTTTCATAGGTGTTGAATGCAGCCCCCAAAATATTAAATTCTTGGTAGTGCCCATCCATTCTTAATTTATCTGGGTGTTATCTAATATTCCAGTTATAAGAATTTTTGTTTTCTTGTCAAGGCAAAAACCTTTGAGATTCACCAATAAATGCATCAAGTCTTCTTTGTTATCTGAAAACATAATTTTCTCATGTGGATATTGAAGATTGCTAATGAATATGCCTCCAAATGCCACATTTTTCTTCCTATAATATAGCTTCTGAGATATTTACTCAGTGCATATAGTGAACAGCTATGCTGAAATAATGTACAATCTTCACAATTTTCCTGATTTTAAAACATGCACTATCTCCCTGTTGAATTCTTTTTGATCAATATACAGGTTCCAGATGAGCACAGGTGTTCTGAATTTCCTGTTCTTCTCATTGTTATGTATAATTTATCATGATCCACACACTCAAATGCCTTGTTGTTAAGTGCTGTAGAGTTATAGATGACCCATACTAACCCTATGAATGAAAGGCTTGAATACAAAATTTTCTTCTTTTCTCCAAGTTCAGAGTTTCTGGAGGCATGCTTTTCTGGAAGTGGATGCCAACCCTGCTTCCAAGCCTGTTTAATTTGAGAGATTCACAAAAATCAGGCCCAAGGGCCACAGGCACAAGGGCACAAAAGCCTTTTTAAATATAAGGTCAAGTCCAATCAGCTCACACCCTAAAGCAATAAATCTCAACCCCAAACCAGAAAATACACCTTTGCAGAATCTGGACATAAAAGCACATTAAAATCTTTGTTGAGATCCTCTGTTCAGTCACAATCTATTTTCTAGCCCTATGATCTCTTCTCCATCAAGCTTTAGCTTTTAAAATAATCCTTAGCAAGATTCTACATGGGGGTTATATTGAGGTTATTGTTCACTAACTTCCTCATTTGGTTTAACCAATCTTTTTTGAGTGAGCACAGACAGAGCTCTTTCCTTCAGTCGACTGGCAAGCTGCCTTCTAGATTTCTTATTATAAACAAATGAACATGTCTAAGGCTGTCTTTGTTTGTTGAAACACCTCACTTGGTGTTCTATCAATTTCTGGAGCCTTATTTTCTTGTCACACATTTCAGTAAATATTTAATTATGACAAATGGCAACACATTTCTTTTTCTTCACTTTAATTCTATGATGTCAAAATCTCTTAATACTTTTACTTTACCTCCGTAAGTGCACTCTATTTTTTTTATTTTAAATGTTTTATAATGAATTACTTGTAAATCTTTTTTACTAATGACATTTATATATATTCATATTATTCAACTTTAGAATTTCATAAGTAACAATATAAATCTGTTAAAAGCATTTCCTGGAGAGAACTTTCCACATAAAAATATAATGTTCCCTTAATCATTATGTAGTGCCCTTCCTTATTTTCTATAATGGTTTATCATTATGATGCCAATTTTATCAGAGATTAGTAAAGTCATTTGTGCTTTTTTTGTGGATACCATTTGCTTGGTATATTTTTTCCAAGCCTTTGATTTTGAGTTTGTCTTTCTCTTCATTTCTTAGATGAGTCTCATATAGACAATACATTGAAGAGTTTTTGGGTTTTTTAAAAAAATCCATTCTGCCAGTTTTTTCTCTTGATTTGTGCATTTAATCCATTCCTATTAAGTGTGATTATTGACAGGCCAGGTTTTATTGTTGCCATTTTGCTGTTTCTTTTTTGTTGTTGTTGTATTTTGTTACTATGGTACAGCTACTTTCCTTTGGTGTTTCTGTGTAAAGGATTTCCCTTAAAAGTTCTTGTATATTTGGTCTTGTTTTCACAAATTTCTTAAATTCCTTCTTTTCTGCAAAGGAAGTTATTTCTCTTATAAATTTGATGGGGAGCTTGGCTGAGTACAGGATCCACAGTTTGCAATTGTCTTATTTTATTTTGACTTTCTGTATATGCCATCCATTGCCTTCTTGCTTATCCTTTGTAAGTTTAGGGTATTTGCTTGGTTTTTTTCCTTTTCTTTTCTTATACCATACATTCAGTGATTTATTCAATACAAACAGCTTTTATAAGAAACACAAATGCAGGCTAAACACATGGATCTCACCTGATGTTATGCATAGAAATCAAATCTATTATATTTGTAAAAAGACTTGCTGGAGAAGCTCAATATCAGCTGTGAAAACCAGGCCAGGTACTAATTGAGGGACAGACCACCTACTACCCAATTCAAGTTCCAGCTAGAGTTAAAGAAAATTAAATAAAGGCCACGGGAACCACCATTTGGCCTTAATTATGTCCCAAAAGAATTTCAAAATCATCTCAGGAACAGATTTGAGGCCTTGAGCACCAATAAGCATAGACCAAATGAGCTCTGGGAGGATATCAAGAAAATCGTCCATGAAGAACGCAAAAGATCATTTCAAAGGCTGAAAAAGAAGAAAAGACCAAGATGGATGTCAGATGAAACTCTGAATATTGCATCAGAGCACCAAGAATACAAAGCTAAAGGAGGAAACCAAGAAATCAAAGAGCTGAACAGAAAATTGCAAAAGGCAGCTCAGGACGACAAAGCAAGATACTATAATGAAATGTGCAGAGAACTAGAGTTTAAAAAAGGACACACTGACAAAGAAGATTAATCAGAACTGGCTTTGACAAGCACTGTGGCATTTGGACAAGAACAAACTGGGAGGAGGGTAGAGAGAATAGTGCAACAATGAATGAATGGAAACCCAAAATCTCTGTAAATGTTTATGAAAATTAATAAAATATAATTATAGGAAAAAAAATGTAAAGGGCCAGACTCGCTCAGCATTTCTTAAGCTGAAGGAGTTGAAAAACTTGATCATGCTAATGAGAAACCTATATTTGGACCAGGAGGCAGTTGTAAGAACAGAGCAAGGAAACATGGTTCAAAATTGGGAAGGGTGTGCATCAAGGATGTGTCTTATCTCCATACCTTTTCAATCTGTATGCAAAACAGATCATCAGAGACACTGGGCTGTACGAGGAGGAATGTGACATCAGGATTGGTGGAAGGGTCATCAATAACCTGTGTTATGCAGATGACACAACCCTGCTGGCTGAAACTGAAGAGAACCACTTATTGCAGAAGGTCAGGGATTGAAGCCTTCAATACAAATTGAAGCTCAACATCAAGAAAACAAAGATTCTCACCAGTGGGCCAATTGGCAGCATTAGTATGGATGGTGAAGAGACTGAGATTGTTAACAGTTTTCGTTTGTTTGGCTCCACCGTCAACACTCTTGATACCAGCAGCCAGAAAACCAAGAGACAAATTGTATTGGGAAATCAGCTGTGAGGGACCTCTCAAAAGTACTGAGGAGCAATGACATCAGACTGGAGACTAAGGTGCACCTGATCTGGGTTTTAGTCTTCACAGTTAGGTGCTATGCATTGGAGAGTTGGACAGTGACTAGGGATGATAGAAAGAAAATTGATGCCTTTGAGCTGTGGTTCTGGAGAAGAGTGTTGAATATACCATGGACTGCTAGGAAAACAAACAGGTTTGTTCTGGAGAGGGTAAAGTCAAAACAGTTCCTGGATTCAAGGATTCTGAAGCTTTATCTGACATACTTTTGGCATGTTGCAAAGAGGAATTGGTCATTGGAGAGGGACTTCATGTTTGGGAGAGTGGAGGGACGGCACAGAAGAGGAAGATCTTTGATGAGATGGATTGATTCTGTGATTGAGGTGGTGGGAATGAGTATATCGGAGACGGTGAGGTTGGCACAGGATAGAGCATGGTTTGGCGCTCTTGTACATAGGGTCGCTATGAGTCGCTAGCGACCCAATGGCACACAACAACAACAACAACAGCAATTTGCTGTTTTCAGTATCCTATCATTATCTTTTATATTGGAGAATTTGACTATGGTATGTCTTGATGTGTCTTCTCTGAGTCTAGTCTACTTGGTGTCCACTGAGATTCCTGAATGTGGATTTCCTTGTTCTTCATAATACCTGGAAAATTTTCTTCTAGTACCACTTCCACAATTTTCTCTGTGATTTCCTTATTTCTCTCATATTATGGAATTCCAGTCATACATATGTTATTCCTTTGATGTCATCCCACATGATTCTGTTTTCTTCATCTCATCTCTGATTTTTCTTGTAGTATGATCCCTTTGAATTTCTTGTCTTCCAGCTCACTGACTCTCTGCTACATGTCTTCTGTTCTACTTTTTTGTCCTTCAAGAATGTTGGACACTTGTAACATTTCAATGTTAATATTCTGGATTGTATTTTCATACATTTATATTGTTTTCAGTGCTGTGTTGGCAGTACCTTCTCTATTTTGTGATTTTTTTTTTCAGTTCTTGTACCTCTTTATCTATAGTTTCAATTCTTTCATCCCCCTCATCCCCATTTTATTCCATATTTGTGCAAGTTACTCCTCATCAACATATTTCTTTTTGCTTTCTTAGTGGTTTACACTGATTCTTCCATTATTTGCACCTTTTCTCATAGCTGTTCAAATAACTCTTCATCAATATGGGGTTTTTTTCCTGGTTCTCTACCTCTAGATAATTCTCTTTATTTGTGACTTCTAATGTTTCACCATTTGTAACTGCTCAAATGTATCCATATCAACACGTATTATCTACTTTCTTGCTTCTGAGCTACTGGTGAGGTCTATAATATTCTTTGCCTATTTTAGAGAAGCCTTAATTTATTATTTTACAGTGTTTGAAGCTGCCTGCTGCTTTCTGGACATTATGTAACTTTTTCTTTATATTTGTTAGGTCATTTCTATTGTCTGTGAAATTTGGTGATGATTCTTGTCTTTATGATGTTACTGATTAGTTGTCAGGTTACAATGTTCAGTCTATGGAGTGCTTCTAAAATACTCCTAGCCTTCCAGAAGAAAAAGGCTGATAAGCTCATTACAAAATGGGAAAAAGACATGAAAAGACTTTTCAAAGAGGTGACATTCAGGTGACAAACAAACACATAAAGAAAGCTCAAAATCACTGGCAATAAGAGAGATGTGAATCAAAACCACAGTGACATACCATCTCACCCCAGTAGCAGTGGTAAAATGTATCAGGGCAGTAAGCAGTTGGAGAGGATGTGGACATGTGGGAAATCTCATACACTGTTGCTGGGACTGTAAAATGGTACCAATTCTCTGGAAGGCAGTTTGTCATTTCCTCAAAAAGTTGAACATAGAAATTCTATATTGCCCAGCTATTCCATTACTAGGAATATACTCCAAGGAAATTAGAACTGAGACACAAGGAGACTTTTACACCAATGTATGTAGCAGTGTTATTTACCATTGCAAGAATATGGAAACAACTTAAATATTCACCCACAAACAAAAGGATTGAGAAATTGTGGTACATTCACAACATTGAACACTATACAGCACTCAGGAGTAATGATCTTGAAAATATTATTTCATTTGGGAGAGGCTGGAGAGCATTATGCTGAGTAAACTAATGCATTCTCCTAAGGATAAACACTGCATAAGACCATTATTGAAAAATAGAAGGATAGCTAGTAAAACATGTCTGGGAACTCTGGTGGTGGGAGAGGGAATGGGTGAGAATACTTAGGGGTGAAACCACAAGGCTGCACAATTTGATCGGGTAAGAAGGGAAGGAAGCATATGGGACGGATCTTTGTGAAAAGACAGGGTAATGATGGAAAAGATGCAATGGTGATTAATTTTATAAAAACTAATTTTGAGAATGAATGGATGAAACCCAATGTGAATGAAGCATATTGCGAAACATAATGTATATAAGCTTTGTAAGCAAACCAATTATAAAATATAACTGGTCCAGAAATATTTGTAATACTTTTACACTATTTAAATCTAGAAAAAATTCTCAATTACCAAGTTTTACTAACTTTCATTCCAAATATAAGTAAGTAAATGTTTATTTTTCAATACTGCCAATGATAAAATTAGTTCTCAAGATGATAATTATTTTAATTAAAAATTAAAATATAAAAATTAGATCATTGCAGTTTTCCTTTACATTTTTCTTCTAATGTAAAAATTTCAATGTTAACATTCTGTTAAATATTAAGAGCCACAATATAACTTTTATAATGATGTACTTTTTACATTAGTTATTGGTATATTTCCTATTAATTTTTAGGATTCTCCAATTATTGTGAAAACTTAGACCACTGTAGTGAGTTGAATATATATAGTTCTCACTTATTTTATGTCTTTTGACTCTGTTTATAATGTTTTTGTCAATGAGAAATATTAAGTAAAAATTTAATATTCTGTTGTAATTGGCTGCAGATTTCAATTGTCACTTTCATATAATTAATTAGCTAATTAATTAATTAACATTTATTTAGATGTGATAGATATTTAAGTCAGTATTTTCCATGTAACTATTGAAATATTAATTTTAGTTTGAAAAACAATGTTTAGCATATCAAAAACTCATGTAATTAATTTACTAGTCTGATTATCCAGTTTTTTACTTTGTCCTTTAAGGAGCTAGTACTACATAATTCCGCTGAATCATTTATAATGTGATGATTTTCATTAGTACACAGATGAGCTTCTAGAAAAGAAAAGCAGTGAGGAGTAGCAAGAAGAAGAACAGGTGTAACTTTCGTCCATTTGTTTCCTGTTCTGTGACCCAGAGATTTATCTACACATGACACTAAATCCTATAAATTAGTATATTTTTTCACTAGACAAGTAATTTAAAATATAATTTCTGAGGATGATTTTTTACTATGAATATTGGAAAAATAGATATGTAAGTGTTGATAGGTATAGATGTATACCAGATATAGATGTAAAACACCAAAGACTATTTTTTTCATTTTAGTAAGTTATGAAATGCAATTATTATGTATTGAAGTATGAACCAAGTAGAAAACAAAGTGAAATAGAAGGCAGAAAGAGAAATATTTCAGGGGCTAGAAACTAAGGAATGATAAATAGGAGTAAGAAAAACAATTCTGGAAAATGTCAGAGAATATACAGACTCTAAGGAAATGTTTCTCATCATCCTGATTGGGTAAAATTTCAAAGTATAAGAAAAATATTAACCTTTAGTCCTTTAGATAGAAAATGAGCATACTAACACCTTTAAGACTCATTTTTTCTGTTTTTTTTTTTAAATTTTATTTTGTGTGTGTGTACCTTCAAATCAGATCTGAGTGGTACAGGAGGAGATTGGCCCTTCTTCTCCAGAATAGCATTTGGTGGATTTGAACTCATATAAGACTATCTTCATGCTTAATATGTTTTTATTTTAATGAATAAATACAAATTTTTGTTATCCCGAGTAGTTTCTTCCACAATAAAATTACACAATTTTAATAATTGATAAGTTCAAAAACTTACAAATACAAAATTACTTTAAATAACTAAATTCTAAAATCTAATTACACTATGTTGTTGTTGTTTACCATAGAGTTAGAACCAACCCACAGTTGACCCTACAGTGGGTTTTCAAAGGCAGTTAATTGCATAGGAAGAAAGTGTCCATAGTTTAACATACATTGCTGTTGTTGTTGTGTGTCATTCAGTCAGAACCAAGTGACTCAGAATTGACCCTCCAGCTGGTGTTTTTAGAGGCAATAAATTGTACAGGAGGAGATTGCACGTCTTTCTTTAATAGAGTAGCTCATAGATTCAAAGTACATGTCTTTGAGTTTGCAGTACAACTTCTTAAACACTAGGCCACCAGAGCTCCTTAACACATATATGTTGTTGTTGTTGCTAGGTGCCATCAAGTTGAGTATGAGTCATAACATCCCTATGAGCAACTGATCTGAATACTGTTTTATATGCTCAAACCCATTATTATAGTTACTGTTTCAATCCATCTTGTTGACGATCTTCTTCTCTTTCTTTGGTCCTCCACTTTTTCTCTCATGATGTAATTTAGAATTGTCTCCATCAACTTGTCATTTCTGACAATATGCTAAAATTATCTAATCACTTGAAACTAATTTCATCATCCTTCCCTCAAAAGAGCACCCTGGTAGCATTTCCTCCAAGACTATAGGTTTGGCTTTCCTGGAGAAGATGTAGACAAAGCGTATTAGTGAAGTCTTACATAACCCAACAGTATATGTTTTTAGATAGATAAAAAACTTAAAGAGAAATTTAGGCCACATGTCATACTTATTCTTCTGACCGCTTCATCTATGCAGAAAGAAAGAAACTATCTAGAAGGGAAAAAAAGAAACACCAGACATAACAAAAATTTAAAGTAAACTTCTGCAAAGCCATTCAGAATCTATACAATTTAGACACAGGATAAGATCATGGGGACACAGTAATAATGGCCTTTTGATACTTATCTTTTAAGACAGATCACCCTGTGAATCATAACAACTTCTTACACAGCTATGGGGCTGATTATGCAGTGGTACAAGATTATAATAACTAATTCATGAAATGAGACTTTTACCGACAGGAAAATTTGTGAATTAGACTCAGAGTTACTCTGCAAATATCCCTACATTATTAAAATATTTGGTATCATATCCAGCAGGAATTGACACTAGTGCTAAGAATTTGAATGATTTATCCCTATTCATGTCCACGACAATCATATGTATTTACCTTAACGCTCAATAAACCTCAAGTTTAAAGAAGACTATCAAATATATTTCAAACTAGTATCTACATATAATAAAATCTCATTAGCATAGTAGTATAGTGTACTCTATTTTAAAACATCAAACTACTTCATAAGTTATCAATCTAACGCTTGAAAATAGAAAACCTAAAATAGCTTAAGAATTTTAAGGTAGCAAACACAGATCAAAGAAGAATCATATTACTTTTGATAACCTTTTAAGTACAGATCTTCAGGAATCCAACATAAAATAATATTATCAGGGCACTATGATTAAGGGAACAAATATAAATATGAGACAAGCACTTCATTAGACAATAATTTATTTATGAAGAAAATGTGATGGGTAAAATAAACTTCAGTATCAGATTACCAAAATTTGGCATATCACATTTTTACTGCTTTACTGCCGTCAATTCTAATATTATGTTTGCTTCTTCAGATAATTATTTCATTTTGCTTTCATAGTCTTGTTTAAGTTCATGTTCCTTAGTAGTTGCCATAAACTGATTCTCAGTATTTCTCTTTAGGCTAACTCAAGAGATATTAATTAAAGTTCATAGGAAAAACACCCACTTAACAATTAGCCTTACATTACCTTGAATTATTTTTCCCTACTGAATTTAATATTATCAGTCAGAAAAAGTCAGGAGTCAATTGTGGAAAAGATCATCAGTTTCTCCAAAAAAATTTCATGTTGAAGCTGGAAAAATATGGAAAGAAGTTTTTAGGATCCAAATTATAAGCTTGAGCATATCTCACCTGAACCTGGAAATCATCTCAATAAAAGAGATAGCACATAACCAAAGATGAGTTGTAGGATGGAAAATAAAACATCTTATTTGAAGAAAGAAAACGTTCTTTAAAAATGAGAACTAAAATGCCAAAATATACGTTAAACTTGCTCTAGAATATAGAAAAATGAAAGTGAATTAAAGAAAGAGTGAAGTAAGAGACTAGATAGAAAATATCAAGGGACAGCTATTGAAGGAAAGTTAGTTTCATAAAGAATGTGTAAAAAAGAGTGCAACAATGAATGACTGGAATCCCTAAGTCTCTGTAGACTTTCATTAACATTAATTTAAAAAAAAAAGAAATGTGTAAAAAGTTGAAGTTAGAAAACCAAAGGGAATAATATACTTTACATTACTCTATATGAAAGAAGTAAAGTAAACATTCCATCTTCAGTTGCAGTAGTGAAGGATTCTATGGTCAAAACAATGAATAATAGCAGAAGAATCAAAAGAAGATAGAAGAAATATAAAATCATATTACCAAAATTAATTGATCAATGTTAAATCAAGTTAGGATGTTGTTGTTATTGTTTTTGTTGCTGTTATGTGCTGTCAAGTCATAACATAGCGACCTCTTTACAGCAGCTCTGGACCTTGCCCTATCCTGAGGTGGTCGTACTATTTCTGACAAACCAACCCCTTTTGCCCCAGACACTTTATCAGTCCATCTCATCCAGGGTCTTCCTCTCTTGCACTGTCCCTCCACCCTTCCAAGCATGATGTCCTTCTCTGAGGATTGGTCTTCCTTGGCCATGTGCCCAAAGTATGTGAGATGGAGCTTCAAAATCCTAGCCTCAAAGGAGAAACTTGGTTTCACACTTCAGAAGACAGATCTATTTGTTGACTCTTCTGCAGTATCATAACTCAAAGGAATAGATTTTTCTTCTGTCATCCTTAGTCATTGTCCAGCTCTCTGATGCATAGAAAGTAATTGTAAAGACCATGGCCTAGATTAGACACACCTTAGTCTCTAGACTGACATCATTGCTTTTCAGGATTCTGGAGAGGTCCCTGACAGCAGATTTTCCCATTACTGTTTGTCTTTTGATTTCCTGACTGCTTGCTCATGTTAAGAGTGTTGGTAGTGGAACTAGGTAGGCATGCTAAAAACTGATGATGTTGAAGGAAGATGTCCAAGTTGCAAGGAAATCATTTTGAAAAACAAGGCTCAAGAAATAGATTATCAAGTAAAATGCTTTAACAAAGTGATACAGTGTTGGACTTGCTCAATCTTCAATCATCTGTTCAATCATCAATAAAGATGCCTTTCTAGAAATTTTACTGGCAATAAATTTTGAAGATATATAGCTGGTGGACTGACTAAAAGAGATCTATATTTGTTCCCATTTGAAAAAAAAGTTATCTAAAATAATGCAAGCATTATAAAACACTATCACTAATAGCTTATTAACAAAACGGATTGACACAATGATTGCAACAATCAATTTAAAATTGGTCCTTTGTGAAGATGGTATTATTTTATTCACAGCCTTGGTCATGAGATAAGTGTCTGTCCCATTATGACCTTCGCTATATGCATGTATTACATCCTGTATTGCACTGTACTGTCTCTTGATCCTTTTCACTCTAAAAGCAGTATAAGGACAAAAAGTAGGAGGCACAGAAGGGAGACTGCAGGACACGCCACCAGGGAGCCTGAAAGCTGCATGGGCAGAAGTTGAGACCAGGCAATAGAGAAGCCACTCACGGCTTCTGACATGCCTACAGGTACAAAACCCTAAGGCGGAGCCAAAATCGGTTGGGCCCTCAGGATACAGGAGTTCTACAGGACATATCACCTACCCTTCAGAGACAGTACAATTAAACCTAAGAGACACTGGACACAGCATAAAACAATTTTCAGCAGTTGGCGTGTTCAGAATCACAGAAGCTAAGAAAGCTTCAGACACAAGCTGTCAGGTCATGGGTAGGACCATGGAAGATAAATTCTGAAGGGATTTGATAGAAGTGAATGGGTATCCTGGTGGAATGTGGAGCTGGGAAAAAAGTGGGTAAAGTCACTGGGCTAAGGGCAGGGACACTCCACAATGAGGGATTTATCTTTCACTGCTCCACATATTGCTTGTCTGTCAGATAATCCTCTAAATCAAAACATTCAGATTAAGACAGACTAGGAAGAAGAATTGGCCATCCAATTCTGAAATAGCAAGCCCCTGAAAACCCTATGTACAACAGAATACACGTAGACTAAGAGGAAGGAAAACATAGGCAGAACTTTCAAATATGGAAATACAAAGGAAGAGGAACAGTTGTAAGCAGACACTAGTGACTGGAACATGGAATGTGAGAACCATGAATGTAGGAAAATTTGAAATTGTTAAGAAAGAAATGGAACGCATAAATATTGACATACTAGGCATGGGAGAGATGAGATGGACTGGCATAAGATATATTATTCTGGAGATGAAAAGGTGAGGAAAAATGAGGTTGCTTTCATATTTAAAAAAGTAATTTCTAGATCAGTCTTGAAGCACAACATTGTAAGTGATAAGATTATACCCATACGCTTACCAGGAAGTCCAGTGAATACCGCTGTCGTTCAGATATATGCACCAGCAACCAGAGCCAAAGAAGAAGAAATAGATTATTTCTATCAACTTTTACTGTCGGAGATCGATCGAACATGCAATCAAGATGCATTAATAATAATGGGTGACTGGAATGCAAAAGTTGGGAACAGAGAAGAAGAATCAGTAGTTGGAAAATATGGTCTTGATGACAGAAATGAACTGGAGATAGAATGATTGAATTTTGTACAATCAATGATTTATTCATTGCAAATACGTTTTATAAGAAACATAAACACAGGTTATACACATGGATTTCACCTGACGGTATGCATAGGAATCAGATAGATTACATCTTTGGAAAAAACTGCTGGAGAAACTCAATATCAGCTGTGAAAACTAGGCCAGGGGCTGCTTGTGGAACAGACCACCAACTACTCATATGCAAGTTCAAGCTGAAGCAGAGGAAAATTAAACCGAACACAAAGGAGCCAAAATATGATTTTGATTTCATCCCACCTGAATTTCAGAATCATCTCAGGAACAGGTTGGAGGCCTTGAACACTAATGAGTGAAGACCAGATGAGTTGTGGGAGGATGCCAAATGTATCATCCAGGAAGAGTGCAAACGGTCATTACAAACCCAGAAGAGGAAGAAAAGACCAAAATGGACGTCAGAAGAAACTGAAGATTGCACTGGAGCATAGAGAAGCCAAAGCACAAGGAAGAATTCAAGATATTAAGGAGCTGAACAGAAGATTCCAAAAGGCAGTAGAGAATGACAAAGCAAAATATTACAATGAAATGTTCGAGGAGCTAGAGTCGGAAAATCAAAAGGGCCTAACTCGTTCAACATTTCTTAAGCTCAAGAAACTGAAGAACAAATTCAAACCTAGAGTTGCTATGATCAAGGATGCATTAGGCAGAATATTAAGTTATCCAGGAGGTATTAAAAGAAGATAGAAGGAATATACTGAGTCATTGTATCTAACAGAACTGGCAGATACAGAAGAATTTAATGAAATAACACTTGAGCAAGAGCTCATGGTGATGAAGGAAGAAGTTCAAGCTGCTTTGAAAGAAATAGAAAAAAATAAGGCCCCAGGAAGAGATGACACACCAATTGACATATTTCAGCTAACAGATGCTGCCCTGGATGTGCTCACCAAGTTGTGCCAAGAAATTTGGAGAACAACCACTTGGCCAACTGACAGGAAGAGATCTATATTTATTCCCATTCCAAAGAAAGGTGACCCTACTGAGTGTGGAAACTACAGACAGTGTCATTGATTTCACATGCAAGCAAGATTCTCCTGAAGATTATCCAAAAACGACTGGAACAGCACATCAGCAGAGAACTGCCGAAAGTCCAGGCTGGGTTTAGAAGGGGTCGTGGTACTAGGGATATTGTAGCTGATGTTAGATGGATCTTAGCTGAAAGCAGGGAATACCTGGAGAATTTCTATCTGTGTTTCATTGATTATGCAAAGGCGTTTGACTGTGTGAATTGTAACAAACTGTGGCTGACTCTGAGAAGAATGAAAATCCCAGAACCTTTAATTGTGCTAATACGAAACCTGTTCCTGGACCAAGAGGCAGTCATTAGAATAGAGCAAGGTAACACCACATGGTTCAAAATTGGGAAGGGTGTACGCCAGGGATATGTCTTATCTCCATACCTTTTCAACCTGTATGCAGACCAGATTATCCAAGAGGCCGGGCTCTATGAGAAGTGTGGCATCAGGATTGGTGGAAGATCTATTAACAATCTGTGTTATGCAGATGACACAACCCTGCTTGCCCAAACTGAGGAGGACCTCATGCACTTGCTGCAGAGGGTCAAGGACTGCAGCTTTCAGTATGGACTGAGGCTCAATGTCAAGAAGACAAAGATTCTCACCACTGGACCAATCGTTAGCATCAGGAGGGATGGCAAAGAGATTGAAATTGTTCACAGCTTCACTTTGCCCGGCTCCATGGTCAACACTCTTGGCACCGGCAGCCAGGAAATCAAAAACGTATTTTGATGGGAAAGTCTTAGAGACCTCTCTAAAGTAGTCAAGAGCAATAGTGTCTCTCTAGAGACTAAGGTGCGCCTGATACAGGCCATGGTATTTACAATCACTTGTTATGCATCAGAGAGTTGGACAATGACTAGGGAAGATAGAAGGAGAATTGATGCCTTTGATCTGTGGTATTGGAGAAGAGTATTGAATGTACCCTGGACTGCCAAGGAAA
>NW_006399938.1:2313853-2315064 GCF_000299155.1 Elephantulus edwardii | reverse complement strand
CTATGGTGATGAAGGAAGAAGTTCAAGCTGCTTTGAAGGAAATAGCAAAAAATAAGGCCCCCGGAATAGATGGTATACCAATTGAAGTATTTCAGCTAACAGACGTTGTCCTGGATGTGCTCACCAAGTTGTGCCAAGAAATCTGGAGAACAACCACTTGGCTGAACTGACTGGAAGAGATCTATATTCGTTCCCATTCCAAAGAAGGGTGACCCAACTGAGTGTGGAAACTAGAGAACAATATCATTGATTTCACATGCAAGCAAGATTCTACTGAAGATTATCCAAAACTGACTAGAACAGCACATCAGCAGAGGATTGCCAGAAGTTGAGGCTGGGTTTAGAAGAGGTCGTGGTACTAGGAATATTGTTGCTGATGTTAGATGGATCATGGCTGAAAGCAGTGAATACCAGAAGAATGTATATCTGTGTTTCATTGATTATGCAAAGGCATTTGACACTGTGGATCATAGCAAACTGTGGCTAACTCTGAGAAGAATGGGAACCCCAGAACATTTAATTGTGTTAATGCGAAACCTAAACTTGGACCAAGAGGCAGTAGTCAGAACAGAGCAGGGTAACACTACACGGTTCAAAATTGGGAATGTGTCCTATCTCCATACGTTTTCAACATGTATGCAGAGCAGATTATCTGGGACGCTGGGCTCTATGAGAATTATGGCATCAGGATTGGTGGAACATCTATTAACAATCTGCATTATGCAGATGACACAACCCTGCTTGCTGAAACTGAGGAGGACCTCATGCACTTACTGTGGAGGATCAAGGACTGCAGCCTTCAGTATTGACTAAGGCTCAACGTCAAGAAGACAAAGATTCTCACCAGTAGACCAACTGGCAGTGTCAGGATGGATGGCGAAGAGATTGAGATTGTTCACAGCTTCAGTTTGCTCAGCTCGACAGTCAACACTCTTGGCACCAGCAGTCAGGAAATCAAAAAGCATATTGCAATGGGAAAGTCTGCTGTTAAGGACCTCTCTAAAGTACTCAAGAGCAACGGTGTCTCTCTGGTGACTAAGGTGTGCCTGATACAGGCCATGGTCTTTGCAATCGCTTGTTATGCATCAGAGAGTTGGACAATGACTAGGAAGCACAGAAGGAGAATTGATGAGTTTGAGCTATGGTGCTGGAGAAGAGTATTGAATGTTCCATGGGCTGCCAAGAAAACAAACAGATTCGTCCTGGAGAGG
>NW_006399938.1:2271336-2313753 GCF_000299155.1 Elephantulus edwardii | reverse complement strand
AAAAAAAAATATGAGCAATGTATAATTCATAATGTTAGTTTTGTTGTTAGTTGCTATTGAGTTTGTTCTTGTAGATATTGTTAGGTGCCATCAGTCGAGTCGAGTAAGACTGATAGCAACCCTATGAACAATGGATCTGAACCTCTGCCTATCCTGTGCCAGCTTCACTCTTCCTAACACACTAGAGTACATTGTGGCAGTCACCATGTCAATCCACCTAGTCAAGGATCGTCCTTTCCTTTGCCAACCCTCCACCCTTCTAAGCATCATGTTCCTCTCCAAGGAATAGCCCCTCCTAACAACATGCCCAAAATATGTGGGGTTTAGCCTAATAATTCTTACCTCTGAATATCACTGTAGCTGCACCCTCTCCAAGACATACTTGTTTGTTCTTTTGGCTGTCCTTGTGATGTGTGCTCTTCTCCAACACCACAGCTTGAAGGTACCAATTTTTCTTCTGTCATCGTTATTCACTGTCCAGCTTTCAGATGTATAGAAAGTGATCACAAAAACTATAACCTGAATCAGATGCACCTTGGCCATCACACTGATATTTTTCATCATCAATAATTTAGAGAGATCCCTAACCGCAGACGTTTTCCAGTCCAATGCACCTATTTCCTGATTGCTGATACCAAGAGAGTAAATTGTGGGTCCAAGTAAGATGAAGTTATTGACAGTTTCAGTCTCTTCTCCCTCCGTGAGGTTGCTCTATCATTACAGTGGTAAGAATCTTTGTTTTTTTGACATTGAGATGCAACCCGTATCAAAGGCTGCATTCCTTGATCTTCTGCAACAAGTGCCTTTAAGTCCTCTTGTCTCTCAGCAAGCAAGGTTTTGTCATCTACACACTGCAGGTTATTGATGAGTCTCCCTCTGATTCTGATGCCACATTCATCATCATAAGGTAGTCCAGGTACATGTTTCACATGAACACAATTTTAAGTGTTGTGGAACTCCCATTCTTCTCAATGTCAACCACAACGTGTGAATGCAGTGAAAGATGCTATGGGCAATATGTGCCGTCGGGTCACCTGTGACCCATAGTGACCTCATGTACAGCAGCTCTGAATCCTGCCCTGTCTTAAGCCATTCTCACTGATTGTGACACACTTATCCCCATTGCCCCAGTTACTGTTTCAGCCCATCTCATTCGCGGTCTCCCTCGCATGTGCTGTCTTCCCATCCTTCCAAGCATAATGTCATTCTCTGAGGACAGGTCTCTCCTGGACACATGTCTAAAGTATGTGAGACAGAGCTTCAAAATCATAGCCTCTGAGAAGAAACTTGGTTTCACTTTCTCCAAGACAGATCTGTTTGTTTTCTTGGCAGTCAATAGTATGTTCTAGACTCTTTTCCAGCACCATAATTCAAAAGCATTGATTCTTCTTGTGCAATCCTTAGTCATTGTCCAATTCTCTAAAGTATAACAAGTAATAGCAAAGACTATGGCCTGGATTAGGTGCTCCTTAGTCTCTAGACTAACATTCTTGCTTCTCAGTACTCTGGAGAGGTCCCTGACAGTAGATTTTCCCACTCAGTGAAATTCATCTTTTGATTTTCTGACTGCTGGTGTTGAGTGTTGATTTTGGATCCAAGCAAACTGTAATTGTTAACAACCTCAATGTCTTCTACATCTATCATGGTGCTGCCAATCGTGCAGTTAGAATCTTTGCTTTTTTGATATTGTGCTTCAATTTATGTTGAAGACTACAGTCCTTGGCATTCTGAAGCAAGCTCTTCAGATCATCCTCAGTTTCAGCAAGTTCAACTGTGTCATCTGCATATCGTAGGTTGTTGATAAGTCTTCCTCCAATCTTGATGCCATATTCCTCCTCATAAAGCCCACCTTCCCGAACAATCTGTTCTGCATATAGATTGAAAAGGTTTGGAGACAGAATGCATCCCTGATACACATCTTTTTAATTTTTTTTTTATTTTTAACAACTGAATGATACAGAAAGCATCAAAAGAATATGGAGGGAATACACAGAATCACTGTAACAGAAGCAGGGGGAGTACCTGATTGACACTGAAAAATTTCAGCAAGTGCCATATGAACAGGTGCCAGTGGTAATGAAAGAGGAAGTGGAAGTTGCATTGAAGGCATTGGGGAAAATCTAATGCACCAGGAAGTAATGAAATACTAATTAACTTGTTTCAATTAACAGATGCAGCTTTGTTTCAAGTTACAGTTGCTTTGGATATACTCACTTTCTGTTCCAGGGAATTTGGAAGATAGCTATCTTGCCAAGGGATTGTAAGAGGTCAATATTAGTTTCCATCCCCAATAAAGGTAATCAAACATAATATGGAAACTATCAAACAATATCATTAATATCACATGCTAGCAAAATACTGCTAAACATCTTTTTAAAATGACTGGAATAGTACATCCATAGGAAACTGTAAGAAGTTCAAGTAGGATTTAAAGAGGTTATGGTTCCAGGGATATAATTCCTGATGTAAAATGTATACTTGCTGAAAGTTGAGAATACCAGAAGAATATCTATTTGTGTTTTACTGATTATGCAAAGGCGTTTGACTGTGTGGATCAGAACAAGTTGTGGCAGACATGGTTTTTGCACCTTAAAATTTCTCATGTAATGTTAAAAATTTGGAAGGAGGAGTGGCATCCACTTCGTAATAGCTTGCCTCCGGAAATCCTATGAACCTGGAGAGAGGATGAAAGGCACCCAAGCGTCGAGTCGCCTGCAACTCGATGGCACTTAACAAAAACAACAACAATGTTAAGAATAACAATAAAACAATGCTTTGTGATGAACCATCTTCATTACATTTGACATGTTTGAGCGCATCATCTTGGCTATTGTGTAAATTCATATCATTGAGGGTACCATGGAATATGAAATATTTCTTATATTACTTGTTAATTTTTAAAACCAGAAAATTACATAAAAATATATTCTATCTCAGACAATAGTCTGAAATAATGAATGGTTCCTCGATCTCTGAAAAAAACAAAAACAACACACACACTTCTACCCCAATTACAAAACAGGCAAAAAATATGGACAGAATTTCCGCAGAGAAAGATACCAAAATGGCCAACAGACACATGAAGAAATGCTCAAAAGTCATTGGCAATAAGAGAGATACAAATAAAAATCATAGAGGTACCATCTCAATCCAGTAACAATGGCAATATTTAATAGGACAGCAAGTGATAATGTTGGAGAAGATGTGGTGAGATTAGAACTCTTATACATTGTTGGTGGTACTTTTAAATGGTACAATCACTCTGGAAGACAGTTTGGTGCTTTCTCAAAAAGCTGAATATAAAAATTCCATATGACCCAGCTATTCCACTGCTTGGAATATACCTCAATAAAATGAAAACTGAGGCTCAAATGTAGAATTGTACACCAATGTTCATAGCAGCCATTATATACCATCGCAAGAACAAGGGAACAGCCCAGATGTCGAACCACAATTGAATGGATTGAGAAATTATGGTGCATTCGTACAATGAGATATTATGCAGCACGCAGAAACAATGATTTTGTAAATTATTACCTAACTTGAGAGGGACTGGAGAGCATTATAGTGAGTGAACTAACTCAATCTCACAAAGACAAATATCATATAAAACCATTAATGAGTATGAAGATCTAAGTAGAGGAGGGAGGGTGAAAACAAAAGAATGAGGATGTGTGTGGGGGGATTAAACATGGGGTTGTACAATTTGATGGGTAGTGGGTGAAGGAAAGTGGAAGACTCAGGTGTGAAAAACAATGTATTCAAATTTTGTAAATAAAATAGTATCATGAAAAATAGGGTATTCTAAATACCAAAATATTTATACTGGTTTGCTAATACAGTTCATATACATTGTTTCATTATCCTTCATTCACATTATGTTTTATGTAATTACTCCCATGCATTATATTTTACCTAATCAATCACCATTGAATTATGCCCACCATTACCTAGTCTTTTGAGGTCCCCACTGGATCTTTTCCATTTTCATTACTCCCTCTCTCCACTCACAAAATTGTGTGACCCTGTTATTTCATCCATACACTATCACTATCCATCATCATTCCCCTACTCCTACCTCTTCCCCTTTTGGAACCTCATACCTGTTTTACTAGTTATCCTTCTATTTTTACAATAGTCTTATGCAGTAACTGTCCTGTGACACTTAGTTCACTCAGTGTAATGCTCTCCAGTGTCTCTCAGGTTATGTGTTATTTTTTAAAACTACTGCTCCTGAGTGCTGCATAGTATTCCATTGTGGGAATGTACCACAATTTTCAATTCATTCAATTGTGGTTGGACAACTGGGCTGTTACCACGTTCTTACGATGATGATTAATAATGTTGCTATGAATATTTGGTGTACAAATCTCCATTTGTGCCTCAGATCCACTTCTAAACAACATGCCTCTTTAAACTCTATGAACTTTGAGAAACAGTGATAGTTATAAAAAGGCTTCAGGTCTTTGTTCATAGGGTCACTATGAGATTTACTTAACTCGATGGCAATCAACAACAACACATTCCTAGTAATTGAATAGTTGGGTCATACGAAGTTTCTATGTTTAAATGTTTTGAGGAAATGCTAAATTGCCTTCTAGAGTGATTGTAACATTTTACAATTCCTTCAACAATGTATGAGATTTCTCAGCTTTCAACATTCTTTCCAACATTTATTGCCTGATGCCCTGCTAAACTTTGCCACTGTTACTGGAGTGAAATGGTATCTCTTTGCAGTTTTGATTTCTCTCTCATATTGCCAGTGATTTTGAGCTTTTTTTCATGTGTCTATTGGCCATCCGAATGTCTTCCTTTGGGGAAAATATTCACAAGTCTTTTGCCCATTTTGTTATCAATTGTGTTATCAGGTTTTTTCTTCTGGAGGTCCAGAGTATTCTGAAAACTTCTGTTATGAAACCCTAATCTGAAGTGATATTGCCAAATGTTTGGTGTGCTGTTGGTGTTGTTGTTGTTGTTTTTCCAGTCAGTATATTTTCTTTTCAAATAATTGGAAAAAGGTTTTGTTTTGGGTTGTTTTTTTTTATGGGTCCAGGGATTTAATCTTTAGAAAGTTCCATCCATCAGTTTTATCCTCTCCTGATTGTACATTTCTGGGGCTGTACTTATCAACCTCTTGAAATCACATACTAAGCCTTCTAAGCCTAATCCTAGTTTGTCTTTTATTGACTTTGTGGTTTGGGGCTTTACTCTCTGATACACCTAGAGTTGATTTTTATGTATAGTGTGAGATGTGGATCCTGTTTCAGCTTTCTGAAGGTAGCAGTTGACTTTTGCCAGCACCATTTGTTGAAGAGATTGTTATTTCCCTCTTTCATAGGTTTTATTTCCTTGTCAAATGCTCATCAAATATAGCTAGATGGATAAGGCCATTTCCAGGTTCTTTATTCTGTTCTATTGGTTTATGTGCTTGTACTAGTAGCATTCTGTTTTGGTTACTACTGCTGTGTAGTAAGTTTTGAGGCCAGGAAGTGTTATGTCTCCCATTTCATTTTGCTTTGCTTATTTGAATGTCTTTCCTCTCCAAATAAATGTGGTAATTTCCCTTTCAATCTCCTTGGAAAATGAATTTGGTATCTGTATTGGGAGCTCTCGTTGCCTAGTGGCAAGAAACTGCACTGCAATCCCAAATGTACATGGTCTCCTCCTGTTAATTCCAACTCTACAGTATACAACATTGAGATTGTGTTGAACATGTAGATTGTTTTTGATAGGATTGTCTTATTCAATATATTGAGTTTTCCTGTCTATGAACAAGGAATATTTTTCCATTTATTTAGGTATTCAATTGTTCTTACAGAAACATTCTGTAGTTTTCTTTGTACAGTCTTTTATGTCTCTAGTTAGGTTCATTTCCAACTATCTGAAGTTTTTGTTTGCTCTTGTAAATAATTCTTTTCTTGGTTGCTTCTCTGATTTCTCTTTGTAGAGGAAACAGTAGAATTGTTATGTGTCATGTGATTTATTTGAAATTAGATATTCTAAAATACCTATTTAGCATAATAAATATCAAGTTATGGTGACCAGTAATAAAGTTGTAAATTTCATATCAGTTGAGATGGATTAGATATCCATTATGTGCAATCTATTTTGTGGGTTCCTTTTAAAAACTTCTAATTTTAAGGAACTTTAAGGGATGTTTCTGAAACATCACCTCAATTGTATGCTGTCAATTTATACAGATATTAATAATATATTTATTATTGTTGGTGGTTGGTGGTAATCTTTCCATATACTCACCAATATTTGTTGTTTGCTGCCCTGTTGATATTCACTCCTGTTGCTGAGATGTGATGATCTTTCATTGTAGTATTACTTTATTTCTCTGATGGACAGGGATTTTCAACATTTTTTATGGGGTTTTGTTTCTTTGTTTTGGGTGTGCTGTTAGCCTGAAGTAGCCTTTTCCAGCCATTACCCTAACCCCTTCTGGTCTCCAGCTAACTTAAGTTCAGACACATGATCTGGAAAATCATCAACATTTATGAGACTAGTATAAGAAAGAGAGTGTTTCCCATGCTAAGTGGCAAGACTTGAGTGAGAGTGGAATAAGATCCTGTTGAGAGTAAGACCCTGGTAGCAAGACCCTGGTGATGATGGTAGACAGACAATGGCATTACTGTGGAGAAACTGTGTCAAGGTGTAACCTGAGAAGCCCTGAGATAAACGCCACAGTTAAAAGTTTTTGCTGTTTTTACCACATGCTTGAAGGAGAAGCTAACTTATAACTGCTCTAAGGCAAACCTTGCTGGATTATTGAGGTAATCAAAGGCATCTAGAATTTGTGTTGCTGAACTAAACCCAGGACTTTTACTAATTAAGGAATTTGTGTTTTGTTGTTAATCTGACTTAGGACTGTTGGACTAAACTTGGACTTTTATTGTGAGATATTCTTTGCCTTTATAACTCCCCAACCTATTTTCCTAATAAACCTCACTCTTGGTACCACAACTGTAAGTAATGCCCATAAGTGAACAACGAATAAATGAACCTATTGTTGTTATTATTGCTCTAGAAATATCATTGGGCTGGGTTATGTGTGCTTTATCTGCTTTCTGCTCTCTGGCATTGAGGGGCTTTGCTATTCTCATTCTTTCATATTCAAGTGTTTGGCACATAATAACAAACATATACATATATTTTTTTCTCATATATAACATATATCTGTGTATAACAGACAGCTATATCTGTTTATAACAGATATATATATATATATATATATATATATATATATACTATGTGTGTATGTGCAAAACAGATATATATATATCAGATATAGAGAGAGCTCTGGTGGCCTAGTGGCAAAAAGCTGCACTGCAATCCCAAAGGCATGAGGTTCAAGACCACCAGCCACTCTGCGGGAGAAGGATGGGCCATCTCCTCCCATGTGATTAACCTGCTGGAGAGTCAGGTATGAGTCAGTTCCAACCCAATGGTAAAAAACAATTATATATATATATATTCTCTCATTTATTTTTATCTTTTAAAAATACATGCAGAAAAGAGAGTGAAAATATACTCAGAACCTTTATTTAGGTATTGAAAATTTTTCATCATAGGTTGCAACATATTTAATTCTTTTCCTAAAAAGCACAGTCTAGTACTTCTTCTGTCTTTATTTTTCTAATACAAAATTAACTGAGAATGCCAGTTGGGTGGGAGTTGACTCACACACACCGTCTGGTTCCTAAGCTGCAAGAAGAGTCTAATGTTGCAGAGCTGCCCAAACTCATTGTTATTCCTACCACTCCCACTGGTTTCTCTAAGAATTGCCTGGGAGATGAGAAGAGTACCTTTCATACGTCTAAGCTAAATTATAAGATCAACCTGTCTTCCATTTCAGATTTTCCTTTGGAACAAAAATAAATTGTGAAACAGTGTGAAATTCCACAAACAGAAGGATCTTTTTCTTCAGAAATGTGTCACCACATGGTATCTTTGATTCTAAGCAGGAACTTTTCAAACAGGCAGTTTCCAACTGTCCTTAGAAATGAATGGGCTTCCTCTGCTCATAAGATTCTTATTTCATGGATATTAGAACCTGCTGTGTTGTTTCAAACTGTATAACCTGAGGAAAAATAGTAGGCTGAACATTTGAAGATGGGCTTTTTTTCGTTTATTCCACCAATGTTTTAAAAACTATTCTTATTATGTTTTAGTGAACTACAAACTATGCCTCAAAGTGACAATAAAAATAAAAAATAATAGGGGAAAATTTTATGATGTTTACCCATTATTTGCACACTCCTTAAGAAAAGAAATAGACACTCAACTGCCTAGGGGAAAAAAAAGACGATTTTGTAATGCTAGTAACCTGAAGCTATATGCCAGTAGAAAAAGGAAAAAAAAATTCACAGGCACTAGTTATTATTCAAAATAATTGCTACAGGAGAATAATGTCTTATGGATATTTGTGTCCATGTGTGAAGGAAAAGCTAGTTTTTTTTATTTCTTTCCAGGAATGCAATTTCCTGTCTTTTCCATGTCAATGAAGGAGATAAAATAACCTAGCTTAGACAGGACCAGATTAGCAAAGTTACATGGGGGGCAGGGGGTGGGGAGTGAGTGTGTGTGTGGAATTTTGCTTTATAAAAAAAGTCAAATGCTGGAAGAAAACTCTAAGTAAAAAATCTCATTAAATTATATTCTGGAGGGTTTTTTGCTTTTGTTTTAAAATAAAAATGTTTAGATTTACATGTTTTGTATATTCAAGGTTTGGTTGGTTGGTTTGTTTTTTTTCTTTTCATTTTAACTAGTACTTAAATGAAGAAATAATAGCTATATATCTACCCAGAATAAGAATCTATGTCTCTAAGTCTGAAGTTGCAGAAGGGTGCAGAATATGCATGGACTGCCAGAAGAAGAAACAAGTCTGTAGTGGAGGAAGGACAACCAGGTTATTCCTTAGAGGCAAGGATAGTGAAACTTCATCTCACATACTTTAAATATGTTGCTAGGAGGTGACAGTCTGTGGAATAAACATCATGCTGTAAAATGTGAAGCGTCAGAGAAAGAGACGAAAATCTCAACAACAGGAATTGACATTGTTAGGTAAAAAGGTTCAGGGAACCAAACCAGGTGAAGTGAAACAAAGGAGTTTAGTAGCAGCTGTCACGGTGGGTTTGCTGTCTGAGACCAGAGAAAGGCAGGGTCAGGCAGCAAAGTTGCAAATTAGGAAATTACAGGCCAAGTTTTGTAGGTAGGGGGAGGGGAGAGGGTTTTCCGTGGAGTTTCCAAATATGGAGTCACTCAGTCCCTTCAGGTGAATTATTTTATTGCTGATGGTTAAGCATGGTGTGGTTGGTGGTCATGCTCTTTTCTCATTGACCATAGCCATCTTCTACCAGGCAGACTGGAATGTTTCCCAGAAAGTGCGGTCAGTGTAGAATATTACCCAGCTCCCAGGTGGCCTTTCAGACATAATAACTGTAACAATGGGCTCAAAATATCAGGGTTTGAGAAGATCCTGCAGTGGGGTTTCAAGAGTTCATTGTTCAAAATGGCTATCTTAGTTAGTTTTACTAACTTTTTAATTTATAATTATGCATTTATTTTCTTAGGTAGATAGTATTAGGGTGGGATACAAGACCTATCCTACTATAAGCATAGATAAAACTATGGAAGTTCAATGCTTAGACTTTTGGGGCATGTTGCCTTTACTGGGGCACAACATCCAACTGCACCTCAACTGACAGTCTACAAATCTTGGCCCATCACTCACCACTACATACAACACCATCCTGCATCACCACTGTCACATGAGTAATTTTGCTGACAGGTTTAAGTTTCTGTGAGACTATCTATTAAATCATAGACCCTAAAAGAAATGGAGGAGTAGGAAACTGAACAAATAAGAAACAGTTGATGTTAGAAATCATAGAGCGCTACTACCATAAATCAAACATTTGGGACATGATTGACTTCTTCTTCTTTGTAACTGCTCTGCTACTATTTTAGAAGAACAAATTCTACCTGCAATTGATATCAGAGTGGTGGGATTTGCTGGGGAAGTTTAGTCTCCCTGTAGCTTAGGATTTTAGAGGGAAAAAGAGGGATAAACAAGAGAATGAAAAACCTTTGATCTCTGAATGTGATAAGAAACATCCATGGATTAATGCAACTATTATGGTCTAGTAAGTTACCTAAGGCAAAAATTATTAATGAGATAGGAGTTTAGTGGACCCAAATTCTGAGAAATTGGTTAATAAGATGCATATGGAAATACAGAGTAATAAGGAAAGTGGGAAACTTATAATTCCTTGATTTCTGCTGTCAGTAGTGGCAGAAAAAGCAAGGAAAAAGAATGTAGGCACTAATGTGGCTGATAATAGCACTGAAACAAGCTCACCAGGACAGAGTTATGACTCTTGACCTTAGGCTCTAGCTGGAGGGAAAAAAATAAAGGAAAAATAAAAGAAAAAGAGAAAAATGATGTAGAAGCAATTGGAAATACTCCTCTGACCTGGGGTCACCAAAAAGTAGTCCAGAAGGCAGACTGGCAAGATCAATAAACTATTGTAACCAAGGGATACAGTATAGAGGAAATGCGTAAGTGCGTACATCATTATCAGCAGCTTCCTGAAGAACCATCACTAGTATGAACTGTAAGCATAAAAAATTTAGAGGCAGCATCTATGATTCTGAATACTGAATAATGTAGGAGTGTGTTTGGGTTGACATAAAACCTACAAATCTTTATAGAACAACCACAAATGATATTACAAGAGTCAGTTGTACAACATATTAACCCAGAGGGAAAAATTAGCTTGGTAGATTGGATGAAATCTGTGATTAGGCTTATATATCCTTCAAAAGGAAACTACCCGTACTCCCCTGCTCAATAACAAATGGAACACTCCAAGGGAAGCAGTTGAAGGTCTGCATAGGCAAACCATGTCAGAATGGCTTAATGGTGCTAAGAAGAGACATACAATAAATATACTCCTCACAAAGGCCATGAAAGAGATGGTAATCACAGGAGTTTCTCCAACATGGCCACCTCATGTAGCTTTATTACTGAAGAACAAGGCAACAATATTAGAAGCTGTGTCAGCTCTATTGACACAACTTCCTTTTATAAGTTTTAGGGATACAAGGAACATCGGCATGATTTGTAGCCAAATGAGAGAAGACTATGGTGAAAAGTTTTACCCTATCAAGGTAGAGATTTTTAGATGGCTATTCAAGAATTAAATGAATGTAGAGGATACGGATGTAGTTGAGACCAAGGTTCTACAGGTGGTTGGGTAGGCCAGTGAAGGCTTCTTCTAGTCCATCAACATCAAGAAGGCCTAAACAAGTCTGGTTTAGTCTTTCACATCATGAAGTAATTAATGATAGGATTCCCACAAAAAAATCACTTGAGGCTTCTGCGGCCATGTGCCCCAAAAGTCTGGAGGTCAGCAACCCATTAGCGGGACCAGAACTGGGATCAGGGACCCTGAGAACAGCAGGAACACTGGAGAGAATCTCCAGAGGAGCTTGCCGAGTCGGCATCCTCCCCTTCTCCAGCACTCAGCCCAGGAGGTCACCATCTCCCCTTATCTCCTGAGTCCTCCAAGAACCCCTTCTCCCTGTTCACTTTCTCAGAACCAAGCTGATGGAAGGTTATAAAAGCCCATGGCAGTACAACCCATGGATACACCATGCAGACAGTGAGCAGATTCTGCCTGAGGCCCTGCTCTCTCCTGACCACTGGTGCAACCATGTCCCATCACTGAGGATACACGGAATACAGTGGACCTGTGCTCTGGCATGAGAGCTTCCCCATTGCCAAGTAAGAGTGCCTGTTGGCATTGACACCAATGCAGCCAAGTATGACCCTGCCTTGAAGCCTCTTAGCATTAGCTATGAGCAGGCAACTTCTTGAAAGATCTTGAACAAAGGATCAACATGGAGTTTGACGACTCACCGGAATCTATCAGTTCTAAGGTGAGGACCCACTGATGGTACATACCTGCTGATGATGCAGTTTCACTTTCACTGGGGCTCATCTGAGGGCCAGGATTCCGGGCACAGAGTGGATTGATTCAAAGAAGTAAGCTGCAGACCTTCACTTTGTTCATTGGAATACCAAATACAGGGAATTTGGAAAAGCCATACAACAACCTAATAGACTGGTTATTATGGGTATTTTTTTTTTAAGATTGACAGTCCTAAACCAGGCTTTTAGAAAGTCCTTGATATGCTGGATTACAAAGGGAAAAGGTGCTGACTTCATTAATTTTGATCCTCGTGCCCTCCTTGAAAGCTTACACATCTGGACATATCTAGGCTCCCTGACCATCTCTCTGCTTCTGGAGGGTGAAACCTGGATTGTGTTAAAGGACAGCATAATCTTAATTAACTTCAATAACGAGGGTGAGCCTGAAGAACTGATGGATACCTGGCATCCCCCCTCAGCCACTGAAGAACAGACAAAGCAAGGCTTCCCTCAAATAAGATGGTGGAAAACTGGTGTCAAAATCTTAAATCTTCAGATATTTGCCTTTAGGTAAATAGCTTCCACAGCCATTGCCTGAATTACGAATCTCTGGGTATTTCCCTTTAGCTTACCACAAATCAACCTTGGTAATTGGACCTGACTGATGTGCGCCTGGTTTTATAAACCTTTCATTTCCCACCTGACTTACCAACAAAATGTGAAGAGTTAGACAATGGTTGCAAGCCCCACAACCATTGCTAAGACTGTTGCTAAGACTGTTGGTTTGTTCAATATTGGTAGCTTTTCGTTAGCAGAATATAACACAGGGAATAGAACTAAACTACCTTGACTTGACTCACAGCACATGGGGTGAAGTCTACTTAGAATTATTCATGAAAATGCTGTCTTCAAAGCCTAGCAATGCAGAAGGTTAGAGAGCAAATTCTTACCATGAGGTAAAATGAGCTATGTAAAGGTAAAAAAAGATAAATCAGGTAATATAGTCATGACTCTATGTAATATAAATCAGATCAAATAAATAATGTTCATGATTCCAGGATGTGATATTTTTATTAAGCTTTAAAAAATTCTCATATATTAGTAGCAGTGTTGTCTTAAATATGAATCATGTTGTAATTTAATTACTTTTTTAATTCTTTAGATATAAATGGAATATTATCTATAAAAACTGTTTCAGCTGTAATACAGAGTGTATTTCCATTCAAATAATAAATATAACTTGATAAATGCTGTTTTTATATATATTCCTTAGTAAAAGAATCTGAATTCTGTAAAAGAAATCATTTGAAGTAGAAATTCGCCTAATTGATTGAGATATGGTTTGAGAAGAAGGACAGGGTCTTCTGGGTAAATCCCCAAAAGATACCCCGAAGCCAAATGTGTACATAAGTTTAAAATAGCCTGTGGATGGAGCAGAAACATCTTGTAGCTTTGGGAAACAGAAGCTCCATGTACTATAATACTTAAACCTATTAATAGATCTTGAAGGGACCTACAGTTATATTAGGAAATACTGAGTCATTGTATAGAAAGGAATTGGCAGATACAGAAGAATTTAATGAAATAACATATGAGCAAGAGCCTATGGTGATGAAGGAAGAAGTTCAAGCTGCTTTGAAGGAAATAGCAAAAAATAAGGCCCCCGGAATAGATGGTATACCAATTGAAGTATTTCAGCTAACAGACGTTGTCCTGGATGTGCTCACCAAGTTGTGCCAAGAAATCTGGAGAACAACCACTTGGCTGAACTGACTGGAAGAGATCTATATTCGTTCCCATTCCAAAGAAGGGTGACCCAACTGAGTGTGGAAACTAGAGAACAATATCATTGATTTCACATGCAAGCAAGATTCTACTGAAGATTATCCAAAACTGACTAGAACAGCACATCAGCAGAGGATTGCCAGAAGTTGAGGCTGGGTTTAGAAGAGGTCGTGGTACTAGGAATATTGTTGCTGATGTTAGATGGATCATGGCTGAAAGCAGTGAATACCAGAAGAATGTATATCTGTGTTTCATTGATTATGCAAAGGCATTTGACACTGTGGATCATAGCAAACTGTGGCTAACTCTGAGAAGAATGGGAACCCCAGAACATTTAATTGTGTTAATGCGAAACCTAAACTTGGACCAAGAGGCAGTAGTCAGAACAGAGCAGGGTAACACTACACGGTTCAAAATTGGGAATGTGTCCTATCTCCATACGTTTTCAACATGTATGCAGAGCAGATTATCTGGGACGCTGGGCTCTATGAGAATTATGGCATCAGGATTGGTGGAACATCTATTAACAATCTGCATTATGCAGATGACACAACCCTGCTTGCTGAAACTGAGGAGGACCTCATGCACTTACTGTGGAGGATCAAGGACTGCAGCCTTCAGTATTGACTAAGGCTCAACGTCAAGAAGACAAAGATTCTCACCAGTAGACCAACTGGCAGTGTCAGGATGGATGGCGAAGAGATTGAGATTGTTCACAGCTTCAGTTTGCTCAGCTCGACAGTCAACACTCTTGGCACCAGCAGTCAGGAAATCAAAAAGCATATTGCAATGGGAAAGTCTGCTGTTAAGGACCTCTCTAAAGTACTCAAGAGCAACGGTGTCTCTCTGGTGACTAAGGTGTGCCTGATACAGGCCATGGTCTTTGCAATCGCTTGTTATGCATCAGAGAGTTGGACAATGACTAGGAAGCACAGAAGGAGAATTGATGAGTTTGAGCTATGGTGCTGGAGAAGAGTATTGAATGTTCCATGGGCTGCCAAGAAAACAAACAGATTCGTCCTGGAGAGGATTAAACCAAGCAACTCCTTGGAGGCAAGAATTCCGAGGCTTCGTCTGACATACTTTGGACATGTTGCCAGGAGGGACGGGTCCTTGGAGAGGGACATCATGCTTGGGAGGGTGGAGGGACAGCGCATGAGGGGAAGACCCTCTATGAGATGGATTGATTCAGTGACTGGGGTAATCGGGATGGGTGTGTCGGAGGCAGTGTGGTTGGCACAGGATAGATCAGGGTTTAGGGCAGTTGTGCATAGGGTCGCTATGAGTCGCAAACGATTCGATGGCACATAACAACAACAACAACATGGGACTAAAGTAAAAGTCTGGATGTTAATTGGAAAATCTAAAAAGAAATCATGGAATGGTACAGAAAATTAAATATTTGGGTCATTGTTGACTTTCATCTTTTTGTAACTAGTCTACTAATCTTGGCAGAAAGGATTATAAAGATATACAGGGTACAGCAAGGTTTAAATCTGTATTCATAGTATCACAATGTTGTTAGGTGCTGATAAGTCAAGGACAGTGCACATAACAACCCTATAAACAACAAATCTGAATCCTGTCCTACCCTATCTTTTATCATCCGTAACATCAATACACTGGATTGCAGTAACCATGTCAGTCCAATTTTATGGGGATTTTTCTCTTTCACTGACCCTCCACCTTTTCAAGCATGATACTCTTTTCTTAGATATAGCTTCTTGTAGCAACATATGCAAAGTATGAGAAATGAAACTTTGCATCCTTACCTCCAAGAAGCACTCTGGATACACCTTTTCCAAGATATATCTCTTCATTCCTTTGGAAGTCCGTGGGTTATTCAGCACTCTTCCCCAACACCACAACTCAAAGGCAGTAATTTTTCTTCCTTTATCCTTATTCATTGTCCAACTCTAGGTTTATACTGAGTAAATATAACCTAAGAAAACAACACACACAAATATAGTTAAATTTAGTTATTGTTTGTATCCAGATAAAAAATATTTGCCAAAATTATGTTTATATCTAGAGAAGGGAGCTTTAATAATCTAGTGGTAAGGAATTGTGTTGCCAATCCAAGCAGTTTGAGTCAACCAGCAACTTTAAGGAAGAAACATGAACATTCTCATCCCATGAGATTTAGAGCTATTAAAATCCTGCTTGAGGATCAGCTATCAGTTGGTTTTAACTCAACAATGAGTACAAGTGAGTGAAAACCAGATACTGCTTTGGCATTCAAACCCCAATTAACAATAATCAGACTCTGAAGATTCAGTCACATCAGTAATATTTCCCCATCTATTGCTCTTGGCATGAATCAGCTATCTTCCAGATAAAAATCTTCTTGTGTAAACCAAAATATAGGAAATTTGTTTACCTACACTCGAAGGGAAAGCTGTAAAATGATCAGAGACAATAGATGGAGAATTGATGCCTTTGAGCTGTGGTGCTGGAGAAGAGTATTGAATTTACTATGGACTGCTAAGAAAACAAAGAGGTTCATCCTGGAAAGGTGAAATCAGGCTGTTCTTAGGAGGTAAGGATTCTGAAGCTACATATCTGACATACTTTGAACATGTTGCAAGAAGGCACCAGTCTTTGGAGAGGGACATTATGCTTGAGAGAGTGGAAGGACAATGAATAGAGGAAGACTCTGGATGAGTTGGATTGACTAAGTGACTGAGGTCATGGAGGTAGGTGTGTCAGAGACAATAAGGTTGGCTCAGGATAGAGCAGGGTTCAGAGCTGTTGTACATACGGTTGCCATGAGTCACAGGTGACTTGGGGGCACGTAACAACAACAACACGTTCTTACAGAGAGAAAAAGATAGTTGATCACCTTGTACCTCTATCATCTTAGAGCCAAAATTTAAGATGAACTAGTCTGAGAAAGCCACCTTGTGAGTACTCCACAATTACTCTCCACAGATAGCTGGCCAGTTAATTTAAGAACACAATGATAAGTTTCTTATTCCACATAGTCTAGAGATTGAGAGGTATGCCACTAACCCAAAGGCTGCCCTTCACTAACAGGTTTAATTACCACTGGCTCCATCACAGAAAGATGCATAATCTCCTATTTTGCATTTTACAGTCTCTGAAAATCCACTGGAACGTCAGCTATGAGTTTTATGAGTTTTACTATCCTTTAATGAATAATTTGTTGATACAATGCCTGTTGATTCAGTAAATTATTGGGCAATTTCATTAATTTCACGTAGGAGTAAAATTTTACTGAAAATAATTTAAAAATAGTTACAACAGTGTATTGACAGGAACTTGTCAAAAATTAAAGCTCTGCTCAGATGAAGACAAGGATAAGGATTGTTAGTTATGTCAGATGAATCTTGGTTGGAAGCATAGAATATCACAAATGTGTTTATCTGTATTTCATTTACTATTAAAGGACATTCAACTGCATTATTCTCCTGCAGGACCTAGACATAGACCAAGAGACAATCTTTGTAACAGAGTAAAGGTATAAACTGCAAGATTTAGAATCAAGAAAGGTATGTGACAGGGGTTTATTGTATTCTCTCACCGTGCCCTGGAAAGACTATCTCTTACGTGCTCCTATATTATATATATCATCTTGACACCTTTTGTATATATTGAATTTTATTTTACATCTCTAAAGTACTGAAAATATATGAAGCACAAGGGCAGAAATTTGATAGATTTAATACTCTCTTTGCATTAATCAGAAAAGTAGAGCTTTCTACTTGGAGCGTGTAGAAAAATGTTTTGGAAGAATAGGTAGAAACATGTAATTCTATTCTATGCTTAGGTTAGTGACATGTGTATGTACTGGACATCTCTTCCACTAATGCCAGAAATTTTATTATAATTAGACTCATCACCTTTTCCCTGCTTATATACTCTTCATTTGTACCAATTGAAAGCTATTCTCTTCACTCATATTTTTTAAAATGAGAACATTTTCAGAAAATCTATTATGGTGTCTTAGGTATTAGCTAGGAAAACTTGAAGACTACAGCTGCTTGAGCAGCTCTTGACTGATGTTTTGGAGAAATATTTTCACATTATTGTTATCTTGCATTTCAGATAAAGTTGTTGATTAGAACACTTCTCTAGACAACCTGTAAAATCAAATGGAATCCTGCACTAATCAGGCCTCATGCTTAATTAAATGCTTTCATATCATCGTTTTGAAATTCTTAATGTTTTTTTTTTCATTTCAATTTACATTTTACATTACTATGTCAATAGCGTACACACATAAGAAATATGAAGGCAAAATATGTGATAATCGTTCATTACACCCCATTTGCATACAGTGCTCATGCAATAAATCTCATGAACACAGATTTCCTACAGATAGCAAGTAGAATTCTTACATTTTTGAGAGAGTAAGTGACTATGATGGGGTCAAGGCACTGTCAGATCAAAGAAACGTGTTTCCACTGCAAAAAGGAAGGCAATGGTATTCTAAGAAATCCTATAACATCCTTACTTACTCTCGTTACCTTCCTGTCAGTAAGCCATATGCATTCAAAATGATGATACAGAAGGAAAGAGGAAAAAAATCAATTTATATCTCTTTTTCTTTCCAATCCTCCATTACTCATGGAGGACACTGTTGGTAAAATGGTGAAGTTGGTAAAAGAAATACACAGCAAAAAGTGAAGTAAACTGGAGGGACTGTAAAGCACTATGCTAAGTGAACTAACTCAGTCCCATAAAGACAAAAACTGTATTAGACCATTATTGTAGAATAGGTATGAGGGTCCAAGGGGGGAGATTGTAAGAGCAGATGAATGAAAATGGGTGGGTGTGAGGTGGGATGGTTAATCATAGGGTTTCACAATTTGATGGGTGAAGGGTGGGGTGGGCAAAGGAAACAGGAAAGATCTGGTATGAAAAAGCAATGTAATGAACTTTGTAAGTAAACTATCACAAAATAAAAATTTTATAATTTTTAAAAGGGTAAGTAAAAGCAACTAAAGCAATTTTGTGCTGAGTTTCTACTTTTCTAGGGCAAAAGTAATACATATGCATGTATGAAATTGTGTCAATTTGTAATCACACAAATAAATTAAATGCTTTCCCAAAGGGTCATAGTTTGAATCCTTCAGCTGTTTCACATATTATTATTGTTGTTGTTGTTGATTGTGGTTGAGTCAAGCACAATTCATAGTGACCCTCTGAGCAAAAGTCCTGAAGCCTTTCTATAACAATAGTCACTTTTCAAACTTCCTAGAGTATCCAGAGGCATGTTGTTTAGGAAGTGGATGCTTCCAGTAAAGATTAGAAATCTCCTCTCACAAAATGTACTGCCTATGAAAATCCACTAGAGTGTCAACTATGAGTCAGTTCTGACTTGACAATACACCACAATAATAACAACAAATTAATTTAAGGAGCCTTGTTGTTGACAAGGTAATTGCATCATTGTTTTCCAACGTGGTGGAGATTATGAGGCTGGTGTAGGATATAGCAATATTCCAATCTATTGTAGACAGGATCACTGTGAGCTGTAGTAGACTTTACAGCACCTAAAAACAACCCACTCAATCATTGTCTTCTAATCAGAACCAACACATACCTGACTCTCCACTAGGTTAGCGAGACTTTAAATAGCATAGGAGGAGATTATCTTTCTTTTGAGAAGCTATTGATTAATTGATTCACACCGACAGAGAGGCTCAGCCTTTAGTACCAATTCCCCTCTTTTGTACTAGGTCAAGTAAAGTAAGATCTAGCATCTGCACACACCCTCTCCAATATAATGTATTTTGTTAGTATCATTTTAGATTGGCATGGTCTGCCCCTTTTTTGATAATCTGGTGGTTTATGTTAAAGAGTAGTATAGTGTGGTAGTGAAAATATTTCCTCTTCTTTTCTCAGTTTCCCCAGTCTTAGAAATTCTATTCTAGTTTCCCTCTGAGCAGAAGTTAGAAGTTAAGAGTTTGATAGATATAGAATATTTTAGCATTTTCACATTTTCTGCCAGAAAATATTTTGTTATTTCAAGCCTTCATACTCTGCCCTCTAAGATCTAGATTTTTCTGAAACAAAGCCAGCAATCAATATTTTTTTTCTTTTTTTGATTTGAGCTAGTCACTTCTTCACTTAAGAAATTATCACAAAAGATCAAGGTCTGAGAAGAAGGAACAATGGTAAGAGAAAACAAAGAACAAATATAGGTGTTTTCCTCCAATACTATTTTGCCACACCATAATAAAATAATTTGTTATGTCCTAAATTGGTTTAACTTTTCTAAACACGTATTTTTATCAACTTGAGCAGGTGATATGCATAGAATATATATGCATAGAAATGCTTGAAAGTACTCTGTTTGGCTGTGTATCTTTCTACTTGCAGTAAAATATATCTACATAGCAATTGTAATAAGTTTTGTGAATGTCTATTTCCTGCAGGTTTTTTCTTGTGTCACTTTGCTATTAATAATGGTATAAATTATTAATTATTCATCAATTTATTTGATTACATCTTAAAAATTGCATTAAAATGATGAAAATGTTCTTCTTTTGTGCATACAATACACTGAGAAGTCAGAATTTTCCTGTGGATATAATAGTTACACAGAGCGTAAAGTAGTAAGAGAAAAATGAGAAACACACATTTGGAAGAAAGCTTCCAGAAATTTGGGTTTTCGTATGGGTAGGGAATTAAGCAAACTTAACAATCATGACAATCATTTCAATAAACCTCAACACACATCCTGCATTATGGGTCTCTAGAGAAAGATATTCCTCCAGAACAAGGATCTTCTCCTCACCCCAATCCGTTCCACTTTCTTTCTTGCCCTTTTATTTCTAGTAAGATAAGTGGTATCAATGGGCCACACTCTGGAATACTCTCTTACATCCTTTTAAGGTGGTAATGATGTTAGGAGTATAGCATAACCTTCTTATTTCTCCTACAATGATTTTATGTATCAGAATCAGTACCTTACTTTCACAGTATATATATAGTTGTATCCGTACTACTCATTGCTGCCAAGTTGGAACTGACTCTGACTCTTAGCTGGTCCTCCAGCAGGTTTTCTGAGGCTGTAAATCACACAGGAGGAGATTGTTCACCTTTCTTTTGTAGAGTCTAGCTGAATCTTTCAAGGGTCCAGTTATATAGTAGAAGAAAGGTACCATGTTTGGGTTAACAGCAAAACTCTTTATGAACTATGCAACCAGAGATCCCCTCACATAAGAATAACTGATACCTTTGATTTATGGTGTTGGGAAAAAGTACTGAATATCCCATGGACTTCCAAAAGAATCAACAGACAGATAATATCTTGAAAAAATCATAGTCAGAGTGTTCTTTGGAGACAAGTATAGTGAAGTTTCATCTCTCATAGTTTAGACATGTTGCTAGGAGAGGCTATTCTTAAAAAAAGGACATCATGCTAGAAACATCAGCAAAAGAGAGAAATGGATTGGCACAGATGGATTGGCATGGTGACTGCAGCAATGGGCTCAAGTGTTTCAGAGATAACGAGGATGTCATAAGTAAGACAGGGTTCATATCTGTTGTTAATAAGGTCACTATGAGTCGTGCACTACTGGACAACACCTAACAACAACAATTACACACTTGATAACAATCAATCCCAATTACTGCTCCAAAGAGTACTTAATGAAATATCAGTAAAAAACCAAACAAACAAAAAACACAATGATCAAGACTGACTCATTATAAGGAAATTATCATCTCCCACAAAAAGACAACAAATCAATTTGGACAGTGTATCCTTCACCTGAATTTACACAGATGAAATAAAAGAACTAAGGATAAGTGGAGAGCTAACTGTAGTATAGTCTACGGGGCAACCCTGTGCTTGTGTTTGTTTCAAAAGCATATTACATCTTTCAAAGGTCCGGTTACATTTAAGAAGGTAGCTGAATTTGACTCTCTTTTATTTCATGACCCCTGCACAAGTGCTTGAACCCCATATAAGAGGATCAGCCTTTAAGAGATGGAAATATTTACTATCAATAAAAGGTCAGGTTCATAGGTGGAAGAGACAATCAGTAAAACGAGTAGTAGGCAATAATCCTACACCAGGAAATCAAGTACTAAGCCCTGAGTCACAGAAGACAGTCATGCTCAGAGGTAGCCAATGAAGTGATAACATGAGAGAGCATTGCTGTATATACAACTATGGAAAACAAACTTTGCCCAGCTTCTTTAATGGCTGACGGTGGCCTGATTGATAAGGAGTTATGCTTTCAACTCAAAGATCTCGCATCAGGAGAAAGATGGCCAGTCTCCAACTTTGCAATTTCACTCTCTAAAAACTCACTGAAGTCTGTTTGAACTTGACAACACGTAGTAGTGAAAGGGTTTTGGTGGTAGAGACTTTAGGAAGTTGCATTGCTAATCCAAAGGCTGCCCCTCTCTGGCAATTTAAATCCACTAATAGCTCCATCGAAGAAAGATGAACAATTTCCCCCTGTATGACTTACCCAGTGCACTAGCACAATGCAAGGTCTACTGTAAGTTGGTCTCAACATTACATCAATGAGTTTATCTCCATAGTGGCTAGAATCCAGTAAAGGCGATTGAAGGAGCATAAATAATTGACTGTCTCTTTATTATCCATCATAGGTTCCTCTGGAAAGTTTAAACTTATAGCTTAAGGATAAAGGCAGAGATGAGGTTTTAGTTTTCAACTCACTTAAACTTTTTTACCAGGAGTGAAAGAAAAGTTATGAGATCAGGCTGAAATACTGTGAAGGAGCTTTGTGACGTGATGAGGAAAATAAAAGTTCAGATTGCTCTATTATCCAGTTACATTTATATGTCAAGTATTTTAAAATGTAATCTGTCTTCTACATATGCTGCTGCCTGAACAAACCATAACAAATGGGAAAAAAACAGGAAAATACAATGTAGAAGTTTACAAAACCTATGCTTTCATGCAAATGAACTTTAAAGATTTTATGTAATCCCTGCCTCCAAACTAATTCATCAAGTACTTTCAATACAATGTTAGAGTTTCTGGACTATATTTTCACACAATGCTGCTAATTGTATTGTTTTGTTTTCTTCCTTTTTTTTTTTTTTTGTAGCAGCCCACTCCTCTAACAACACTATTGCAGTGCCAATGGCACAGTTCTTAATTATCTTTTCTCTAGTAGTGTGCACTCTTTTGTTACTTTACTTTGGATGATGAGAAAATAAATTTCCATTGTCATATTTTCATTTGGTTTGGATAAAGTTTTTTTAAATGTAATTTTCAGCTGTTCAAGTGATAGTAAAAGACATTGAGCATTATATGTGGATCTTCAATCAGACATTTTCAATGCAATGCAGAAACTCAGCAATAGCTATATCATTGCTTTATAAACATTGAGGCAGTATTAGTTTTATAATCATAAAAGGTAAAAACAATAGTATATACCAAAGTGAGTGGGAAGATCATAGTCAATACTGTCATCTAGAAGGTTCAAACTCACTGCTGATCCTCCAACAAGTTTCCAAAACTATAATCACACAAGAGACTACCCATCTCTTCTTCTTTTTCTAGGGATTATGCTAACAGAGCTCCCTAATTACAAAACAAGATCCCTAAATACTAATTGCCATTCAGTAAAACCACCTCCTGGCTGACACTCAAGCAGGTTTATGAAGGCTGTAAAAGAACAAGACTGTGGAGTCAAATCACTTGAAAGGTGTGACCTATGAGTTAGCAGTGTAACTAACTAATTCTAGGTTATCCTAGATTATATTCTAGAGTTAAAGTCTAGATTTATATGCTAGAATTCTAGATTATACTCCTTACCACTCTGGATCTACCAGAGCTCCAGATTATGCTACCTGAGCTCTCTAGTTATGGGATGTTGGTGGTGGTGGTGCTCATGTGCGTCGAGTCACTCTATGTACAATAGCTCTATGTACAATAGCTCTATGTACAATATGTACTACTCTATGTACAATAGCTCTGAACCCTGCTCTATCCTGACCCAATCTCATTGTCTCTGACACACCTACCCCAGTCACTGGGTCAATCCATCTCATCCAGGGTCTACCTCTCTTGCACAGTCTCTCCACCCTCCCAAGCACAATGTCCCTCTCCAAAGACTGGTCCCTCCTTTTTTTTTTTTATTTTATTTTTTTTTTATTTTTTGACTGGTCCCTCCTTGCAACATGCCTGAAGTATGTCAGATGGAGCTTCAAAATCCTTCCCTTTTTCTGAGGAAAAACATGGTTTTACCCTCTCCAGGATGAATCTATTTGTTCTCTTAGCAATCCAATTCAATAGTCTTCTCCAGCATCACAGCGCAAACACATCATTTCTTCTGTTATACTTAGTCATTGTCCAGCTTCCTGATGCATAGCAAGTAATTGCGAAGACCATGGCCTAGGTTAGGTGCACCTTATTCTCTAGACGGACATCATTGCTCTTCAGTACCTGGATAGGTCCCTGATAGTAGATTTTCCCAGTGCAATTTGTCTTTTGACTTACTGGCTACTGGTGCCAAGAGTGTTGATTGTGGTGCTTTTAGGTGCCTTTAATTCAAGTTTAACTCCAAGCTACCCTATGAAAAGTCAACCTGCACCCTGCTCTATCCTGTGCCGCCCTCATCATCTCTGAAACATTGCTGAAGTCACTGTATCAATGCATCTCATTGGAGGTCTTCCTTTCCAACACTGATGCCCTAACTTTCCAAGCATGGAATTGGCAACTCCCAGGTACACTACATTTGTTTTGCCAAAGTACAGCATTTTTAATGATAGTGATTGTTAGTTGCCACCAAGTTGACTACTCTCTGAACACCATGTGAACAGTAAATAAGCTCTTTCTTGTACCATCTGCATAACCTCCATCATGCTCAAGCCCATTGATATAGTCACTGTGTCAATACATCTTGTTAAAGTTTTTTACCAACCCTCTATCTTTCTCAACATGACGTCATATTCCAACTACTGGCTTCTCCCAACAGACTCAAAGTAGTTTTGGCAAAAAGTTTTAGCCTACTGGCCTCTGTAAACCACCCTGGTTGTACTTCCTCTAAGACAGAATTCTTTGTTCTTTTGGCAGTCTATGATATTTTAAACCTTCTTCTCCAACAGTAAAATTCAAAGGCTTTTTTTTTTCTTTCTCTTTTTTTATTCATTGTCTTAATTTAAGATGTTAAGATGTATAGGAAGCAATTGAAAATACCCTGGCTTACATAAAGCACATTTTACCTTTTAAAGTAACATCCTTGAAACTCACTACATATTACTTGAAACTCTCATTGCCATGGAGTTGAAACTGACTTATAGCTGATCATCTTGAGGCTTTTCTGAGGCTGTGAATCACACAGGAAAAGATTGGCCAACTTTTCCCTGTGGAGTAACTGGTAGATTTGAACTGCCTGCCTTTAGATTGATAGCACAAATCCTTATTCCAATAGGACACCAGAGTGGTGATGGTGGTTGAGTGGTGTGTGTCATTAAGTCAGAACGGGCCAATCGCTGACCCTTCAGTGGGTTTTCAGAAGCAGTTCACTGGGACAAAGGAGACTGATCATTTTTCTCTCATAAAGCAATTAATGGAATCAAATTACATAACTTTGGGTTGGTAGAGAAATTTATTTTCATTAAGTCACCAGAGATCCCATAGGCATATATAAATATGAAAATAAATGTATTGAAAGATGTCATTCTTTATTTTAGGTGCCCCATTAATAAAATAATAATTTCATAAGAGATAGTGATTCCTAAAATAATGTTTATAATCATCTTCTGGATGTGTGGTACCTGGCAAGTGAATTCATCTATAATATAAAACAATTTGCAGGTTATGCTGAGTGAACTAACTCAGTCCCACAAAGACAAATACTGTATAAAACCATTGTTGTAAAATGAGTATGAGGATGTGAGGTTAGGGGCGGGGAGGGTGGAAATGGGTGAGAAGGGAGGGGGGTAGCATGTTAGGGTGCTAATCACCGGGTTTCACAATTTGATGGTGGGTGAGGTGAAGGAAATGGGAAGGATCTTTGTGTAAAACAATGTATTCAAACTTTGTAAATAAACCAGACTAATATAAAAAAAATCAGGGAATAAACACAAATTACAGGAAGTGACAAAGGTTTCCTTGAGTGGAAAAATAAGAATTGATCTGAACAGACATCAATCTCAGTTTGAGACCAATTCTGGAAGATCACATGGTTCCAGATTTAGCACATATTTGCTTTCATACTGACCTAGTTTTCACTGTGAAGATGGCTATAGAAAAACTGGACAAACTGCATCTCCAGAGACTTAGCCCTGATTTAATTAGTTCTCTCTGCACTCTGAAAGAACTGGAAATGGCTAGAAAGAAGTTTATCAATGCTGGTTGAATGGTGATTACAAAAGTGTTTAGTCATTAGAAAGACATATAAGAGAATTTCTAAAAGCTGAGGACAAAAACTGGTGTAGAAACTCTAAGCATCTGTGTAAAATGATAATCAGAGTCTCATATTTATAGCTACATAGCCAAGCTCACTCAAGAACTGTAAGGGAGCAATAAGAGACTAAGAGACTATTAATAGTGAAATATGGAAACAAATATATTAAAAGAATTTACTTATATTTCCAGAACTTTCGTTATGGACCTTAATAGGTTTTGCTGTGATAACATAAAGAACAGAAAATGTCATAGATTTAATCATAAATATAATTCACACTCTCAATTGATCTTCTTAAATAAATGATATAGCGTAAATTAATTCCTTCTTTTCAGAAAGGTACAGTATACTCAAAGGAAATGGGAAAGAGAATCAGGAAAGAGAAAATGAAAGAGGGAGAGGTAGGAAGGAAAGAAAAATGGAAGATAAGGGTGGAGGAAAGGATAGAGGGTGGGAGGAAGGAAGAGGGGGAGTAAAAGCCATAAATTAATTTTCTGTGTGTCTTGACATCAATTAGCTAAAGGCACAGTCCGAAAATGATAAAATTGATGAATGAGACCTTCAAAAAATTAAATCCCTGTGTACATCAAAAATTTTTTCCAAGAGAGTGAAAAGAAAACCTATAACTGGGACCAGACATTTAGCAATACTACCTCAGACAAGAATCTCATAACGAAAGTTAACAGAATACTCTTGGACCTCCACAAGAAAATGACTGATAACTCAATTACAAGATGAGAAAAAGACATAGAAAGAATTTTAATAGAGGAAGATATCTGAACGACCAACACACAAATGAAAAAAAAATATTCTCCAAATCACTGCAATAAGAGAGATGCAAATCAAAACCACAATGAGATACAATCTAACTCCAGTAACAGTGACAAAGTTTAACAGGACAGCAAGTAATATATGTTGGAGAAGATGTAGAGAAAATTTTATATACTGTTGGAGGGATTGTAAAATGGTACAACCACTCTGGAAGGCAGTTTGGTGTTTCCTCAAAAAAGCTTAACATAGACATTTCATATGACCTACTTATTCCACTGCTTGGAATATACCCCAAGAGAGGGAGAACTGAGGCACAAATGGAGACTTGTACACCAATGTTCATAGCAAAAACATGGAAACATCCCAGATGTCCAACCACAATAGAATGGATTGAGATATTATGGTACATTCACACAATACTATGCAGGACACAGGAGCAATGATTTTGTAAATTACTACCTAAATTGGGAGGAACTGGAGAGCATTATGCTGAATGAACTAACTCAGTCCCATAAGGACAAATATTGTATAAAACCATTATTGTAGAATGAGTATGAGGATCCAAAGGGGGGGAAGAGGTTGAAAGCAGAGGGTTGAGGATAGGCGGGGAGGAGAAGGTGTTAATCATAGGATCTCATAATTTGATGTGTGGGGGTGGCAAAAGAAATGGGAAAGATCTGGTATGAAAAACAATGTATTTGAACTTTGTATATAAACAAGTTTAAAAAAATTTAAAAGGTATACATTCTGTATTTACTTTTAAAGAATTACTACTTTGTTCTTTAAATATGTAAATTTTGTTGTTGTTATGAGCCACTGAGTTAGTTGCCCATGGCTCGTAGAGACCTTATGTCCAAAAGCTCTGAACCCTGCCCTATCCTGACCCATTCTCACCTAACACCATTGTTCCAGTTACTTGGTCAATCCATCTCATCCAGAGTCTTCCTTTCCTGTGTTGTCGCTCCACCCTTCCAAGAATGATGTTCTTTCCGAAGAGTAGTCCCTCCTTGCAACATGTCCAAAGTACGTGATATGGAGCTTGAAAATCCTTGTCTACAAGGAGAAATGTGGTTCCACCATTTTTAAGACAGACCTATTTGTTCTCCTTTCTGTCTATGGTAAGTTCAATACTCTTCTCCAGCACTACCACTCAAAGGCATTGATTCTTCTGTCATTTTTAGTCATTGTCCAGCTCTCCGAGGCAAAGCAATTACTTGAGAAGACCATGACCTGAATTAAGCAAGCATACCTTAGTCTCTAGAATGACATCATTGCTCTTTAGCACTTTGAAGAGGTCCCTGACAGCAGATTTCCCCAATATAACTCATATTTTTATCTTTTTAAAATTTCTTATTATTAATTTGAATGAAAATTTACAGAGATTTTGGATTTCCATTCATTCATTGTTGCACTTTTCTCCCTGTCCACCACTCACCTTCAGTTAGTTCTTCTCTTTGAAAAGTAAAAGAAAAATTCTTTCATTGTTATCCAATCCCTCCTCCTAAGTCCACTCCACTATGCACCTTCGTTCTGGACTCCTGTCATGACAATAATACCTAATCATATATCCCTTTTAAACAGTTAACTCTCTCTCTCATATGTTTCAGTGCAGTATACATTATTTGTCCCCTTTTTTTTCAGTTTCCCCCCCAAACTCAAATCAGTCCCATTTTCCAACAGTGGTACTATGCAGTATTTGTCCTTTTGTGACTGAGATATTTCACTCAGCATAATGTCCTCCAGAGTCATGCATTTTGAATAATCTTTCCCAAGTTTCTTTTTTTTTCCAGTACAGTATAGTATTCCATTGTGTGAATATACCACAGCTTCTCTATCCATTGATTTGTTGATAGGCACTTAGATTGTTTCCAACTCTTTGCTATTGTGAACAAAGCTGTGATAAACATGGGTGTGCATAATTCATCTTTTGATTTCCTGATTGCTGGTGGCAAGAGTGTTGATTGTTGAGTCAAGGAAGCTGAAATTGCTAAGAACCTCAATATCTTCTCCTTCCATCATGGTGCTGTCAATTAGCCCAGTTGTGAGAATCTTTGTCTTCTTAAGATTGAGCTTCAATATGTATTGAAGACTAGAGTCCTTGAATTTTGCAGCAAATGCTTTAGGTCCTCTTCAGTTTCAGCAAGTGAAGTGAATAACCTGTATAACAGAGGTTACTAATGAGTGTTCCTCCAATCCTGATGCCACATTTCTCCTTATAGATCTAGAGTATTGATTGTGGATCTGAGCAAATTGTAATTGCTAAAAGCCTCAATACATAGCCTCTTTTAAACTCAACTTGTATTTCTTTTAGTTCTCTGTCCATGTACAGTTCCACTTGTTTTTGGATAATCTTCTAGAAGAGTTTGCTTGTGTGTGATATTAGTGATACTGTTCTATAATTTCCACAGTGCATAAGCTTATTTCTTTTTAAAATGGAAATGAATATGAATCTCTCCCAGTGAATTGACCATAAATTGACCATGGAGTTGTCCTTTAGATTTCTCAGCACAACCTGGTGAACACTTCCAGGGCACCATTTGTTTGTTGAAATATGTCAGTTGGTAGGGCCTTGTTTTTTGCCAATTCCTTCAGAGCAACTTGAATTTCCTCCTTCATCACCATTGCCTCTTGATTGCATATCATTTCACCAATTTCTACTGTGTCAACTAATTCTTTTTTTAGTACACTGACTGTCTACTTCTTCCATCTTTTTTAATGCTTCCTAATTATTCAATATTCTGCTCAAAATATCCTTAAGTATTGTAATTTGAGGCTTAAATTTGTTCTTCATTTCCTTCAGCTTAAGAAAAGCTGAGCAATTTTTCCTTTTGATTTTCTGACTCCAGCTCTCTACATATTTCATTATGATCCTTTGCTTTGTTTTCCTGAGCTGTCCTTTGAAATCTTTTGTTCAGCTCCTTAATTTCCCAAGTTCTTACCTTTGCTTTGACTTCTTGGTGTCCTAGTTTCGAGTGTCATCTGAAATCCATCTTGGTCTCTTGTTTTCCCCTCTGTCTTTTTTTTTTATTTTTACTTTTCTTTCTTTTTTTTCTATATTTTATTAATTTTCATAAACATTAACAGAGATTTTGGGTTTCCATTCATTCATTGTTGCACTATTCTCTCTACCCTCCTCCCAGTTTGTTCTTGTCCAAATGCCACAGTGTTTGTCAAAGCCAGTTCCGATTAATCTTCGTCAGTGTGTCCTTTGCCATTCCCTATCACTCCTCCCTGAGAAAGACTTCACCCTGAGTCATAAGGAAAAGGGGATGGCGTATTCTCTTAGCTACTTCCTGCTGAAAAGGGACGCTGTGGGTTTCAGGGTGAAGATCTTCTCTCACTACTCTAAAGGGCCCCTTTGGCATTATTCACGGATATTATTCTTGATATCCCCCTAGAGCTTATCTGGTCTTAATCGTTAATGTTCAAGTCCTCAAACCTATTCTTGAGATCTCTTTTTCAAATCAAGGGTTATAGATTCAAGATCATATTTTGGATTCTGTGGATTTGATTCAACCTTTAGCTTTAGTTTTAACTTGCATATGAGTAGCTGATGGTCTCTTTCATAGTTAGCACCTGGCCTAGTTTTCTCAGCTTCTCCAGTGATTCTTCCCACAATGTAATCTTTCTGATTCCTGTGAATACCATCAGGTGAAATCCATGTGTATAGTGACCATTTATGTTTCTCATAAAAGTTGTTTGCAGTGAGCAAATCATTGTATGGAATTCTATAATTCTATCTCCTCATTTCTTTCACCAAGTCCATGTTTTCTGACTATTCATCCTTCTCCCTTGTCCCCAACTTATATATCCCAGTCTTTCATTCTTCTTCTTGAATCTTAATTGCATGTTCTACCTATTTCTGATTACAAAAGTTGGTAGATCCCATCTATTTCATCCTCTTTGGAGACATCTCTTTAGTTCAAATCTGTCTTATCGAATCTGAGCTTCCAAAAGCTCAGCTGGAACCTGCTGACTGTAGATTATTTTATCAAGTCTGAGTTTTCAGAAGCTCAGCTGGAACCTGCTGACTGTAGATAATCCTACTTGTATATTAAATATTAGTTGTATGGCTTCTGGCATCACAACAGTGAGCTATGAGTCATACTAATTGTGATGACACCTAAGAACATCAGCTATAAATATGTATGTTTGTGAAAGTAGTAGTTTATCAGGGACCTTTATCTTGAATAGCACTTAAAGAAAAACACATAGACAGCTAAAAGTTTGACATGAAATATAAAACAGGAGTGATCAAAAGAAGTTACGATCAGAATGTTAATTTTAAAAATATTTTTACATTTGATTTCTTTGTCCTCCTATATAGTTAGACTTCTTTTGGAAGCACAAATTTAATAACTTTCATGGAAAGCATGAATTTAATAAGAAAACTTATGGCAAATAAATTAACCCACACACTGTTTGTAGTGACCCTACACAACAGAGTAGAACTATCCTAGAAGGTTAGAGCTGGCTTAATGAATTTATTTACTCTTTTCATTTTGCTTAGTATTTTTTTCTTTAGCTGTATTCATTCTTATCACTTGAAAATAATGTGTGCAAACTGATTTATTTTTTGTTGCTATTATCTTACCTCATCAGAAATAACAGAAGCAAGTAAATCTAGCATCAAAAAGGTTAAGCGTGAAAAACAAATTCTTTGACTTCAGCACTTCTGTGTGCCCTTTGTTCAAAACAATATCTATTTAACTTCCAATATGGGACACAAGGCTGACTGTTTACCAGTGTGTACAGTGACATCCTGAAGAGGAAGAATAGAAAAATGAAATGGGGCTATAATGTAGTTAGAGAAAAACTCTTACATGTATTTATTTGCAAAAGTAAGGATGCTGTAATCTGAGTGAAGTACAGTGACTGGGTTATTATTGCTCAAACAAACGTTGAAATTCCTTCTAGTACATAGATCCATTGCATTGAGGACTCTCCTTCATAGGGTCGCTATGAGTCACCTGTGAGTCAAAGGCACTTAACAACAATAACATCAACATAGAGAGATCAGCTGGCCCAGTGGACAGAAGGCAATGCTACCAAGCCAAAGGTGGGTGACTTTTAATCCGCTGCCCTCGGGCCTGTCTTTCATTGTTTTTGTTCAGACATTCCTCTAGGTCATATAGCCCTGGTGTACAAGTTGCCATACAGTGGTCACTTGTAGTCTCTGTGAGGCTGAACACTGTGACACTGATGTGTCAAATGCGTTAATGGTTGGCTACCCAATGCGGACAGAGAGTGTGGTGGAGCTCCCCCATTAAAACAAACTTGGAAGGAGGAATGGCATCCACTTCCATAATAGCTTGCCTCCAGAAACTCTATGAACCTGGAGAAAGGATGAGAGACACCCAAGCATTGAGGACTCTCCTTTATAGGGTCGCTATGAGTTACGTGCGACTCCACGGCGCTTAACAAAAACAACAATAGCAACCTATCGATCCATTCAATAAACAAATAGAAAATATTAAATTTGTATTTTATAATAGTAGTAAGCAAACCTCTTTAATATGAGGTCTGCAAATTGAGAGTTATCATGTCGGTTTGTTTGTTGTTTTGGTGTTTTTTTTTAAAATTTTTCTGCCAAAGACAAAAATTCTTAAAAATAGCTCTCTGAGCCACTGTAATTCTTACAGATACAAAGTAAATGAAACAATACAAGCCAAAAAGTTTATAACTACCTCACACCGAATACTTTCTTGTACACTGCTACTTAGATAAAATCTCTGATCTTCACTCATTAAATTTTCAAAGATGCTAGCATTTAAAGCTACTTTTGAAAGTAATAAATTCTAGTCAGATGTTTTTAAATCAATATAACTAATGAAATCTTGACAAATGTCTGTTTCTTTGCTTTGTACTTTTTCTTTTGCCTTTAACTTTTCCATACTACTCTTCACAGAAGAAAAATCATAGTGTAGTTTTTAAAAGTACAAATCTTAGACTACTAAAGGGTTTAAAGCAAGTACTATTTCAGCTAAAGATTCTGTGACTGCAGGATTTTTGTCTGTATCATGTTCTATTATCTGAAAAAGTAGGCTATGACATCATTCACTAAGTCCTTTTGTTTGCAAGAAAAAGTGCAATGCTGACATCTAGTGTTTCTGTGTTGTAAAAGATAAGTTTATGATTTCCTTTAAGTAAGTTGTAATATTCACATCGCAGTGAGGAAATGCAAACTAAACCAAAACTACTGCTGCCAAGTTAGTCCTTAATTATAGTGACACTTCATCTGGTTTTTGGACGTTTTTATGGGAAGACACTCCCCATCTGTCAGCCTTAGAACACTTGAAAACTAATATGCACCTGATTTCATTCACAGCCTTTTCAATCACATCAAGTAGATGTTGTACATCTGATGATGAACAAGGATGACCAAAAGAATGGATGCATTTCCATTTTGGTGTTGAAGAAGAGTGCTAAATATCCCTTGTACTATCAAAATAACAAACTGTGTCTTGAAGAAAGTACAACCAGAAAATACCTTAGAGGAAAGGATGGTCAAACTCCATCTAACATACATTGGGCATGTTGTAAGGGGATTTCAGTCCTTGGATAAAAACATGATACTTGACAAAGTGGAGAGTTATTGGAAGAGGGGAAGATTCTCTATAAGATGGATTGACAAAATTATGTCTGTGCAGCTGAAAATTGGACAATAAATGAGAATGGCGGAAGAAAAATTGATGCCTTTGAGTTGTAATGTTGGCGTACTGAGTATGCAAATGACTGCCAAAAGAATAAAGTAACTATATCGTGGGGGGTAATCGGGATGGGAGTGTCAGAGACAGTGCGATTGGCACATGAAAGAGCAGAGTTTAGGGCTGTTGTACATAGGGTCACTATGAGTCGCAGGCGACTCGACGGGGCACATAACAACAACAACAACATATCTTGGGGGAAGTAAACCAGGGTACTCCTTAGAGTCAAAGATAGTGAAGCTTCTTATCACATCTCACATGGACATGTTGTAAAGGAGTGACAGTCCTTGGAAAAAGACATCATGTTTGAAAATGTCTGAGATTTATTTGAAAGGAGGAAGACACTCTAAAAGATGGATTGACATAGTAACTTTATTAGTGGGGCCCAAGTATATAAGAGGATAACACAGGGTAGGGCAAGGTCAAATCCATTGTTCATAGAATCACTATGGGTCATAGTCTACTCAATAGCCATTAACAACAACAAACTGCACTGTAGAAGATTGTTCATCATTCTGTCTTGGAGCTATTGGTGGATTCAAACCGCCAGAGAGGTGGTAACCTTTGGTTTAACAGCACAGCTCCTTACAATAAGATGTTGCTGTTGTTGTTAGGTGCAGCTGAGTCAAGTATGACCCATAGCAATCCTATGAACAACAGATATGAACTGTGTCTTTCTGTGCCATCTTCACACTTCCTGACACAATAGAGCCCGTTGTGACAGTCACTGTGTCAATCCACCAGCTTCAAGGTCTTTATTTCCTTTGCCTACCCTATGCATTTCTGAGCATCATGTCCCTCTCAAAGAAATAGCCCCTTCTCACAACATGTCCAAAATATGTGAGGTAAATCCTCATCATCTTTGCCTCCAAAGAACACTCTTTCTGCAATTTTCCAAGATAGAGTTGTGTGCTCTTTTGGCAGTCCATGGGGTGCTGAGCACTCTCGTTCAAGCATTGTCTCAAAGGTATCAATTTATCTGTTGTTGTTATTCACTATTGCTCTCAGATGCATAGCAAGTAAACAGAAAGACCATGGCCTGCATTAGACTACCTGAGGCCTCACACTGACATCATTGCTCCTCAACAATAAGATGTTATTGGTATGTGCCGTCGAGTCGCTTGCAACTCATAGCGACCCTATGTACAACAGCCCTCAACTCTGCTCCGTGCTGTGCCAGTCACACTGTTTCTGACACTCCAATCCCGATTATCCTAGTCACTGAATCAATCGACCTCATAGAGGGCCTTCCCCTTCTGCGCTATCCCTCCACCCTCCCAAGCATGATGTCCTTCTCTAAGGACCGGTCTCTCCTCACAACATATCCAAAATATGTTAGGCAGAGTCTCAGAATCCTTGCCTCCAAGGAGCCACCAGGTTTAACCCTCTGCAGGATGAATCTGTTTTGCTAGCAGTCCATGGTACTCTCAATACTCTTCTCCAGCACCACAGCTTAAAAGCATCAATTCTCCTTCTATCCTCCTTGGTCATTGTCCAACTCTCTGATGCATAACAAGTGATTGCGAAGACCATGGCCTGTATCAAACGCACCTTAGTATCCAGAGAGACACCATTGCTCTTCAGTACTTTGGAGAGGTGCCTAACAGCAGACTCTCCCATGGCAATGCACTTTTAATTTCCTGGCTACTGGTGCTAAGAGTGTTGATTGTATAGCCAAGCAGACTAAAGCTGTGTACAATCTCAATCTCTTCACCATCCATCCTGATGCTGCCAATTAATTGGTCTAGTGGTGAGAATCTTTGTCTTCTTGACACTGAGCCTCAATCCATATTGGAGGCTGCAGTCCTTGACCCTCTGCAGCAAGCACTTCAGATCCTACTCACTTTCAATAATCAGGGTTGTGTCATCTGCATAACGCACATTGTTGATAGATCTTCCACCAATCTTGACCCCACATTTCTCCTCACAGAGCCCAGCCTCCCGGATAATCTGTTCTGCATACCGGTTCAAAAGGTATGGAGACAGGACACGTCCCTGGCATACACCCTTCCCACTTTTGAACCATGCAGTGTTCCCTTGCTCTGTTTTGATGACTGCCTGCTGGTCTAAGTATAGGTTTCACATTGGAACGATCAAGTGTTCTGGGATTCCCATTCTTCTCAGAGTCAGCCACAGTTTTTTATGATCCACACAAATGCCTTTGCATAGTCAATGGAACACAGATTGACATTACTCTGGTTTTCCCTGCTTTCAGCTAAGATCCATCTAACATCAGCTACAATATCCCTAGTACCATGGCCCCTTCTAAAGCCAGCCTGGACTTCTGGCAATTCTCTGCTGATGTTCTGTTCCAGTTGTTTTTAGATAATCTTTAGTAGAATTTTGCTTGCATGTGAAATCAATGATACTGTCCTATAGTTTTCACCCTCTTTTGGGTCACCTTTCTTTGGGATGGGAACAAATACAGATCTCTTCCAGTCAGTTGGCTAAGTGGTTGTTCTCCAGATTTCTTGGCACAACTTGGTGAGCACGTCCAGCTGAAATATGTCAATTCGTATACCATCTATTTCTGGAGCCTTATTTTTTGCCATTTCCTTCAAAGCACCCTGAATTTCTTCTTTCATCACCATAAGTTCTTGCTCATATGTTGTTTCATTAAATTCTTCTGTGTCTGCCAATTCCTTTCAATACAGTGATTCAGTATATTCCTTCCATCTTCTTTTAATACTTCCTGGATCATTTAATATTCTGCTGAAAGCATCCTTGATTACACCAACTTGAGGTTTGAATTTGTTCTTCAGTTTCTTGAGCTTAAGAAATGCTGAGAGAATTCAGCTCTTTTGAGTTTCTGACTCCAACTCCTTGCACATTTCATTGTAATACTTTACTTTGCCATCTTGTGCTGCCTTTTGAAATCTTCTTTTCAACTCTTTAGTATCTTGAATTCTTCCTTCTGCTTTGGCTTCTCTGCACTCCACTGCAATTTTCAGAGTCTCTTCTGACATCCATTTTGGTCTTCACTTCCTCTTCTGTCTTTGCAATGACCGTTTGCACTCTTCCTTAATCAAGGATACCCTTGATGTCCTCCCACAACTCGTCTTCTCTTTGCTCATTAGTGTTCAAGGCCTCAAACCTGTTCCTGAGATGGTTCTGAAATTCAGGTGGGATAGCTCCCTAAAATAAGATAAAGAGACCTAAAATGTTACAAACTAAGGTGAAATGGTTAAAATTCTGTACTATAATAACATTAAAATACTGAATTCATTTTACATATATGTGTAAGTGCTGAAGAAAATTTGGTGATATTTAAAAAGAAATTATATCAAAAGAGAAGAAAACATTATTAAGTGTGTTATAAGTGAAAATTCAGATTATCCCCTATGAAACTCCTTATTAATTTCTTTGCTCACTTCATTAAAATGAACTAAAAACCACATACAGCATAATGACTAAATCCCTTTTGCACTAGTTCACAGTTTGCATTTTGTGAGCTGTCTTCCATCTCTTATTAGCTGAGAGTTGTGGGAATTAAACAATAAATTAATGAAAAGCTTAGAGTGAATAACTTTGTATAAGCTGAATAATGAGTTATACTTTTCAGGGAAAAGAAAATTACCCATGTTTGGCGAAAAAATGCAAGTGAATTTTATATCTTTGCCTCTAAAATAATTAATTCACTGAGAATAAAGTTGAACAAAGTTAAGTTAAGACACTTATAAATTCAAGGATACAAAAGGTATTATTTAATTATTCTTGTGTTATGCCATTGTGGGATAAATTCTAATCCATGGCCAACTCCACATGTATACTGTAGAACTGCTCCATATGATTTTTAAGATCATGAGCTTTCGGAAGCAGATTGCCAAGCCTATCTTTTAAGAAAAGATCCCCGCCTACATTTTCACTCATAATCTCCCATTAGTATTGTTGTTGTTACAGATCATTAAGTCATATTTCTGATCAACTCCTAGCAGTCCCTTTTCAGACATTCCTCATATTTCCTCCAAGGGGCAGCTAGCTGGTGGATTTGAACCACTTGCCACTGGATTGTCAGAGAAGCTCCTTACCACCAAGAAAGTTACCAGAGCTCTAGATAGACTAACCATTACATCTCTTTATAGTTGTGATTTGAGTGAAAGCTTACAGAGCATGTTGTTCTTTTGGTTGTGTGTTTTTCAATCATTCATGCAACTTTTCTTCCATAACATCAATTATAATACACAAATGTCCTATTCATTTCATATTGTCTCTGCATTCATCCAACTTGGTTTACTATTTATTAATTCTTTCTTTATTCTCTCCCTACTCTTTACCTTCCTGGTTACCATACTGCAATGATTTTCTTTTATATATAAACCTATTCATAATTTATGTAAACATTTCCAAAATAACATGGAAATTAATATTGTAAATTTTTTTCCTATCTGGAACTAAGAAACACTGAGTTTTTCACTTTTAATAGTAAACAGGACACCTGTTTAATAATTCACTAGAAATATAAAGTTTCATTTAAAAAATAAAACCTTCTAAAAATGGCCTTGCTAGAGCCACTTCAAGGATAAAGATGTGCATTTGTAGTTCTCCACCAAGCGAACTGGTCAAATGTGTGAGTAATCAGCATACATATTTCCAGAAGCCATAGAATGTACAAAATTATGGATCTGAAGATATGTTTGTAAAACGTGGCATTGCTCCTGTTTTCAGTCTGTTATTAAGCATCGTGTATCAGCTCCAACTTTTGTGACCCTGTTATGCACAACAGAACAAACTTTGCCCAATTCTACACATGCTCACCATCTCTGCTATGTTGAAGCCCACTGTTGAAGTCATTATGTTAATCTACGTCATAGAGGGTCTGCTCTTCTTTCAGTGAATTGAAAGCATGATGTCCTTCTTCAGGAACTACTCTCTCCAGGTGAGATGAAGCTCCACTATCTTTTTTTTAAGGAATATTAAAGCTGTAATTTTGCCAAAATACATTTGTTTGTTCTTTTGACAGTCTGTAGTATATTCAATACTCTACCAAAAATACAAAGAAATCAGTTCCTCTTCAGTCTTGTTCATTTATTGTCCAATTTTCACATGCACATGAAGCAACTGAAAGTACTATGACTTGCGCTATGTGCCTTGCACACAGATTTATCTAATGTACTAAGACAATTTATTCTTTACTGCTGATTCCATGTACATTGATTGTGGATCTGAGTAGAAAGAAAAATATTGGCAACCTCAATCTTTTCTCAATTTAGTGAGTTCAGAAGTTAGCCAAGATTGGCCTGATTTCTAATTGAATGAGAGACCACCTAGTAATAACAATGTTCTGTGTGCTTCTATTTTTAGAAGACTTTAATTTTGGAGGATGTTAATGTGTCATAAAATAGCTCTGCTGGCAAACAAGTTACAAGTTAACTACTTATCAAAATATGGGTAGTTTGAATCATCAGTTGCTCATGGGGAGTCTTCTCCCATAAAAATTTACAACCTTGGAAACTTGATAGAAGAATGAGTTGAAATTGACTCGATGGCAGTGAGGCTTATCATATGACTAGAAAATATACATCTAAAGAAATAAATGGGACTATGCCTTGACACAAATGTGAGATAAATGCAGCATAACTTAGAGGATCACAGGTGGACACACAGGGGACTCACAGAGAACTTAACAGACAGAATTTTGTTCAAAAGTTTCATTGTATTATACATATAAGATTTGGAATTCTATGTATCTATAATAATACTTGAAATAGCTATGCATATATGCCAGTTAATAAGTAAAAATTGCATTGTATATATTTTAATTGAATGGGTTTGAGGCCTTGAACACAAATGAGCCAAGACCAGACGAGTTGTGGGAGGATATCAAGGGTATCATCCAGGAAGAGTGCAAATGGTCATTGCAAAGACAGAAGAAGAAGTGAACACCAAAATGGATGTCAGAAGAGACTCTGAAATTTGCAGTGGAGTGCAGAGAAGCCAAAGCAGAAGGAAGAATTCAAGATACTAAAGAGTTGAATAGAAGGTTTCAAAAGGCAGCACAAGATGACAAAGTAAAGTATTACAATGAAATGTGCAAGGAGTTGGAGTCAGAAAATCAAAAGGGCCGAACTCCCTCAGCATTTCTTAAGCTCAAGGAACTGAAGAACAAATTCAAACCTCAAGTTGGTGTAATCAAGGATGCATTCAGCAGAATGTTAAATGATCCAGGAAGTATTAAAAGAAGATGGAAAGAATACACTGAATCACTGTATCGAAAGAAATTGGTAGACACAGAAGAATATCATGAAACAACATATGAATAAGAGCCTATCATGATGAGAGAAGAAGTTCAGGGTGATTTGAAGGACATGGCAAAAAATAAGGCCCCAGGAATAGATAGTATACCAACTGACATATTTCAGCTAACAGATGCTGCCCTGGACGTGCTCACCAAGTTTTGCCAAGAAATCTGGAGAACAACCACTGGGCCAACTAACTGGAAGAGATCTATATTTGTTCCTATCCCAAAGAAAGGTGACCCAACAGAGTGTGGAAACTATAGAACAGTATCATTGATTTCACATGCAAGCAAGATTCTGCTGAAGATTATCCAAAAACAACTGGAACAGAACATCAGCAGAGAACTTCCAGAAGTCCAGGCTGGGTTTAGAAGGGGTCGTGGTACTAGGGATATTGTAGCTGATGTTAGATGGTGAAAGCAGGGAAAACCAGAGTAATGTCAATCTGTGTTTCATTGACTATGCAAAGGCGTTTGACTGTGTAGATCATAACAAACTGTGGCTGACTCTGAGAAGAATGGGAATCCCAGAACACTTGATCGTTCCAATGTGAAACCTATACTTAAACCAGGAGGCAGCTGTCAGAACGGATCAATAGAACACTGCATGGTTCAAAATTGGGAAGGGCGTATGCCAAGGATTTGTCCTGTCTCCATACCTTTTGAACCGGTATGCAGAACAGATTATCCGGGAGGCTGGGTTCTGTGAGGAGAAATGTGGGGTCAAGATTGGTGGAAGATCTATCAACAATGTGCGTTATGCAGATGACACAACCCTGATTATTGAAAGTGAGTAGGATCTGAAGTGCTTGCTGCAGAGGGTCAAGGACTGCAGCCTCCAATATGGATTGAGGCTCAATGTCAAGAAGACAAAGAGTCTCACCACTGGACCAATTGGCAGCATCAGGATGGATGGTGAAGAGACTGAGATTGTTCACAGCTTTAGTTTGCTTGGCTCCACAGTCAAAACTCTTGGCACCAGTAGGTAGGAAATTAAAAGGTGCATCGCCATGGGAAAGTCTGCTGTTATGGACCTCTTCAAAGTACTGAAGAGCAATGGTGTCTCTCTGGAGACTAAGGTGCGTTTGATACAGGCCATGGTCTTCGCAATCACTTGTTATGCATCAGAGAGTTGGACAATGACTTAGGAGGTTAGAAGGAGAATTGATGCCTTTAAGCTGCGGTGCTGGAGAAGAGTATTGAGAGTACCATGGACTGCTAGGAAAACAATGAGATTCAACTTGCAGAGGATTAAACCTGGTAGATTCTGGGAGGCAAGCATTCTGAGACTCTGCCTAACATACTTTGGACATATTGTAAGGAGATATTGGTCCTTGGAGAAGGACATTATGCTTGGGAGGGTGGATGGACAGCGCAGGAGGGAAAGGTCCTCTTTGAGGTGGATTGACTCAGTGACTGGGGTAATCAGGATGGGAGTGTCAGAGACAGTGCGATTGGCACAGTACAGAGCAGAGTTTAGGGCTATTGTAAATAGGCTTGCTATGAATCACAAGCGACTTGACGGCACATAACAACCACAACAACAACAACGATTATTTAACCTGATGGGAAAAGAATCTGTTTCAAAACGTGGTACAACTAAAGTATTTCAATTTTTGACTAGTAACTTCCTTATATTGAGCTTGGCTTAGTGGTAAGGAGTTGCACTGCCAACTCAAAGACACCTGGTTTGAGTCCACCAGTTGCTCCATGAGATAAAGGTGGACATTCTCCTCCCAGGTGATTCATTGCCTCTGAAAATCCACTGGAAGATCAGCTATGAGTTGAATTTGCCTTGACAGATCATAACAACAATCATTACTTTTTGAATATGAATGATATATTTTTCAAAGATATTTTCTCACTTTATTTAATTCAATTACCTCAATAGCTCTAGGTTGTTGTGAACTCCTGATCTGACTCATAGATAGCCTAGATCTAGAATGGTATCTGACTGGGCCATCCTTAAAAATCTCTGCTGTGCTTGAGTCCATTATTGCACTATCCTTAGATAGAGGTTCAGTAATGTAATCTCTATTTTTCTCAGAGAAAACTGAAGAACAGAAGATTCAAACAAAATGCTCAAGGTCATAAAACTAAGCCCTGATGTGGATGTGAGCATAGTCAATAAATGACACACACAAAAAACTTCTCGCTAAAGTATTTTCCTCAAACGAGTAAATTTATTCATTCTGCAACATTGCCATCTTAAAAAGGATTTACTTTTTTCTTAGAGTTCTTTTCAAGCGCCTCCTATTATAAATAATAATTTTATGAACATTTGTGAGCCTGAATCTTGATAGTGCATGCTCTTAAAATGGTCTATTTCTTCTTATTAATAAATTTTTATATAAGGATGACATCTAATTCATTTATTGTAAATTGCGAATCAAACCAGTGAAGCAGAAAAAAAAATCTAGTTTGTCTGTTTCAATATTTTAAAATTTTTTTTTAGATCAGAGTGTTGAAACACAAATGTAAAGAATATGTTTTTGTAGTTGTTAGATGGTGTCAAGTTGAATACAATTCATAACAACCCTAAGAACAACAGGCCTGTATCTTGTCTAGTCTATGCCATCCTCATCATCTCTTAAAGGTCACTGTGTCAAT
>NW_006399938.1:2268246-2271236 GCF_000299155.1 Elephantulus edwardii | reverse complement strand
TGTCTTTGTTGACCCTCTATCTTTCCAAGAATGATGTCCCTTTCCAAGGAATAACCTCACCTAACAAAATGTCCAAAGTTTGAGAGTTGAAACTTCGTCATCATTATCTTCAAGGAGCACTCTGATTGTACTTCCTAACACTTATCTGTGTGTTCTTTTGGCAATCCACGATTCTTTTTGGCTTTTACATAAAAGAATTAGCAGGAAGAAAAGACATACATTTGGTACAATATATAACTTGAATCTCCTATTCAGACCTTCTACTTCCTAAGCTTGGAGATAAGCAAGTCTGAAATTTAATACTAGATATTAACTGTGTTATTAATGTAATTAGTTAATCTGTAACTCAGTTTTTCATTTCTGAAACAGATACTATAAAATACATACCTTTCAGTGTCACCAGAAATACATGTCTTAAGTGGAAAATAATAATCTTCTAACTTATATTGAATGTTTTGCAAAGAATAAATGGCAAATATTTATACTAGTGCCAATTTGGAATTCCCAATAATAAAACAATATTTTTTAACATTAGGTTTTCTGTAAATAGAGATTTATATTTTTTACCCAGTATTAATATAATCTTTATAATAAGATGATTAAGATAACAAAATTTTGAAATTTGTATTGCAAAACAAAAAATATGTAAAGCAAAGGACATATAAAGTGAACACTGTTATAATCACACCCAGGTCAGAAAATTCAAATGTTTCTAGCAATGACAATACTCCTCTAGAAAGGCCAATCATAGCCTCATCCTGCTTCCAAAACATAGCCTCTCCCTTAAGTTTATAGCCATCACTCCTTTGTGTGTCTTTCTGATTTTATAGCCCACTCATGCCTCCCCACTAAACTCTGTAGCAGATCTTTATTTTGCTGAAGATATTATGCTTTCAACTACTTTTTGATCTAGAAATTTACCTTCTATACTTTCTTTTGCTTAAAAAAAGTGTATTTCTTGAACATATAACACACTGAAGCTATAGACTTGTTTTAACCGTCTAGATTCCCCACCCCTGCAATAGTATAGTAAGAAAGGGAGTTATGGAGGCCTAATCCATGGGAAGCTATGCTGCTAACTCAAAGCAGAACCACTCTAGTGGTTCTAGTCCACCAGAAGCTCCCTGGGAGAGCTCTTCCTGTGCAGTGTACAGCCTCTGAAAATCCATTGTTGTTGTTGTTGTTGTTGTTGTTGTTAAGTGCCATTGACTCGTAGGTGACTCATGGTGACCCTGTGAATGAAAGACCTGAATATTTATATAACTGTCTTCGGTTCCCCAAGTTCATAGGGTTTCCAGACGCAAGCTATTTCAGAAGTGGAAGACACTCCTGTTTTCAAACTTGTTTTAATCAGGGAGCTCCACCAAACACTGTCTGCTATGGGTGACCAGTATCACATTTGGTAAATCAGGATCACAGTGTTCAGCATCACAGCAACCATGAGTTACATCTATACAGCAAATTGACAGACCAGTGCTATACCACCTAGAAGAATGTTTAACCCAAAACAATTAAAACAGGCCCGAGGGCTGCATAGCCGAGGGCCCTATGGCATTTCAATACTCCAGCAAGCCCACATGCTGGTGGACTGTTAGCCAAAGACCCCCATTTCATCTGGCAAGTCCCATCTGCTGACACCCACTTGGGACAAAAAGAAAGACATAAGAGCTCAAAGCAGTCCGTGCCTGTCCCTCCTCAAGATGTGAGAGGCCATCACAACTTTTAGCATAAAACTTACTCACAACCGACTAGCCCTCAGTCTGAAGGTGAAGCCAAACACTGAAAATCCACTGGAAGGTGAAATATGAGTCAATTCCAACTAGACAACTAAGAGAACAGTATGTTGTTGTTGTTATGTGTCGTCTAGTAGCCTGCAACACATAATGTTGTATATGGCAGCTCTGAACCCTGCCCTGTCCTAGGTCAGTCTCACTAATTCCGACACATCAACCTCCCCATTGCCCAGTCTCTGTATCAATTATCTCATCCCTGGTCTTACTCTTCTGTACTATCCCTCCACATTCCAATCATTATTTCCTTCTCCAAGAATGTTACTCCTAGCCACATACCAAAAATATGTGAGGCGGAGCTTCAAAATCCTAGACTCTAAGGATAGACTTGGTTTCACCTTCTCCAACACAGATCTATTTATTTTCTTGGCATGTTCAAGACTCTTCTACAGCACTACAACTAAAAGGCATCAATTATTCTATCATCTTTAGTCATTATCCAGCTCTCTGATGCATAGCAAGTAATTACAAGACCATGGACTGGATTAGGCACACCTTAGTCTCTAGATTGACATTGTTGCATTACAGCACTCTGGAGAAGTCCCTGAGAGTAGATTTTCCCAACAGTATAATAACAATATAATTGAACATGTTTCTCTACCCTATACATTTCATACAAATATACACAGATTAGTGCTGAAGTTTGCCTAACTATGTGTTCTATCCCTATGCCAAACTGTTTTTCTCACTTTATTGACGTTAGCTGTCATTGAGGTTCAGTATTTCAATCAATTAATTGCTTGGAAGGGTCAGAATAATGAAGCATTAATTTTATCATTTGCCTAAGGAGCTCTTGTGGCTAAGAGTATAATGTATCAGGTTAATAACAGTGAAAATAGTAATTCAAATTCACCATGTGTTCTAGAGATGAAAGATGAACAGTATCCTCAAGTAAAGATTTACAGCCTCATAAACCCAGAAGAGGTTTGTTAAAAGTCAGAATGGACTTGATGGCAGTGAGTGCATTTCAGTTATCACTTTACTTGCGTGTATTGGTTGGAATTACTTTTTAAAAATATGTTTCACAGCAATAGCATAATTAGCATGTTGTTGTTGTTGTTGCTATGTGCCATCGAGTAGTTTGCGACTCATAGTGATCCTATGTACAAGAGCTCTAAACGCTGTTCTATCCTCTGCCAACTTAACCATCTCAAATGCACTTATTCACACCGCTCCAGTCACAGAATCGATCCATCTCAT
>NW_006399938.1:2264222-2266376 GCF_000299155.1 Elephantulus edwardii | reverse complement strand
TGGTGGATTTGAACCACATATCTTTGGGATTGCAGTGCAGTTTCTTGCCACTAGGCCACCAGAGCTCCCCGATCATTTCTTTTTATAATTTCCTTATTCTGTAAGTTTGATATTATCTCTTGCTTTACTACCTTAATTTTTCCTATAAACATAAGCCCATTTGTTTTTAAAAACAATTTAAAACAAATATTCTTGAACATTTTGTGATTTACCATCTTTTGCAGTATTTTGTCAATAAAGAAAAACAAATTATTCTGTTTTACCAATAGCTTTCTCTCTAAATAAATGTAAGTCTTTTGAAGTGAACTTATCAGTATTTGATGTAATTGTTTGTTGCCAATGAGTTTGCTTCCATGACCCCATGTATAATAAGACAAAAATATTTCTGCTTTGGCATTATCCTTACAATTGTTATCATATCTGAGTTAATATATTTGGATATTGTGTCACTCTATCTCATGAAGCGTTTCACCTTTATTAGCTGACTTTCTGCTCTAACAAACATGCATGTTCTTTTCTAGTGATTAATCTTTCTTGATGATATCCAGAGTTGTTGTTGTTAGGTGCTGTCTAGTTGAATATGATCAATAACTACTTTATGAACAACAGATCTGAACCCTATCCTGTCCTGTGCTATCCTCATTCTTCCCGACACACATTATGGCAGTCACTTTGTGAATTTATCTACATGAGGGTCTCTCTCTCTCCTTTGCTGACTCTGTGCCTTTGCAAGCCTCACGTCCTCCCCACGAAATAGCCTCTCCTAGAGACATACCCAAAGTATGTGAGGCAAAAAGCATTATAGTCTTCAATATGGGTTGAAATTTAGCATCCAAAAGATGATGATTGTCACCACTGGGCTAATTGGCAGCACCATGATAAGAAGAGAAGAAATTGAGATTATTGAAATTTCAGCTTCCTCAGCTCCACAATCAACACTCTGGACATGAGCAGTTAAGAAATTTAAAAAAAAAAAAAGAAAAAAAAGAAAGAAATTAAAAGACTAATTGCATTAAGGAAAACTGCAGTTAGGGACTTCTCCAAAGAGCTGAAAAGTAATGATGTATCTCCATCTGGAGACTAAGGAACCCCTGATTCAGACCTTAGTCTTCACAGTTACTTGCTATGCATCAGAGAGTTGGACAATGACTAAGGATACTAATTGATGCCTTTGAATTGTGGAGCTGGAGAAGAATCTTGTCCATGCCTTGGAATATAAAAAAAAATTAAAATATCTGTATTAAAGAGGGTGAAACAAGGCTGGTCTTTGGAGGCAAGGATTTTGAAGCTCTGTTTCAAATTATTTGGGCACATGACCAGGAAAGAACAGTCCTTGGAAGGGTAGAGGAATAGCGCAGGAGAAGAAGACCTTGTATGAGATGGCTTGACACAGTAACTGGGTTCATGGGAGTAGGCGTGTCGTAGACAGTGGGACTGACTCAGATTAGAGCAGGGATTAGAGCTATTGTACATAGGGTCACTATGAGTTTCAGGCAACTCGATGACACATAACAACAACTCCAAAGAGCACTCTGGCTGTACTTTCTCCAAGACATATTTGTTTGTTCTTTTGGTAATCCATGAAATGTTAAGTACTCTTCTGCAAAACCACAGTTCAAAGGCATCAATTCTTCTTGTCACCTTTATGTATTGCCCATCATTCAGATGCAAAGCAAGTGATCTGAAAGACAAAGGCCTGAATCAGACAAACCTTAGCACTCATATTGACATCATTAGTCAATTGAGCATTAATAGGCATTCTTCTGAAGCTATTTTTTTCTTTTACCCAAGATGCATCTGTCATCAGCAATGTTATTCCTGGTGTCATAGCCTTACCTAAATACTGTATGAAATTCTAGCAGAAGTGACTTTGTGTATCCTTTCTATTTATGTAGTGTTCTAGCCATTTTTTAATGATCTTCAGCAATAGTTTGCTTGCATGTGATATTAATGATATTGTTTGATAATTTCTACATTCTGTTAGATCACCTTTTTCAGGAGTGGGAACAAATATGAACCTCTTCTAATCTATTGGCCAGATAGCTGTCCTCCAAATTTCCTTGCAGAGACTGGTAAGCATATCTAGGGATGTATATGTTAATTGAAACAAGTCAATTGGTATCCCATAGATTCCTGGGCCTCCCCCACACCCCC
>NW_006399938.1:2253743-2263837 GCF_000299155.1 Elephantulus edwardii | reverse complement strand
TTTTCCCTTTGTTTCAGCTTCTCCACACTATAATGAAATTTTCAGAGTTACTTCTGACATCCTTTTCAGGTTTTTATTTTCCTCTAGATTTAGTTACAGAAATGAGACTGGAAATAAAAGGATTGAATTTTTTTTATTTTTCAATACTTTATTCATTGAAAATACCTTTTTAAATTTAATTTTATTATTTCGTGTGTGTGTACCTTCAAATCAGATCTGACTGGTACAAGCGGAGATTGCCCCTCCCTCTCAGCAGAGGATCTAGTGGGTTTGAACCACTCACCTCTGGGATTAAAATGCAACTCCTTGCCACTAGGCCACCAGAGCTCCCTGCAAATACTTTTCCAAAAAAATAATACTAACCTAATAGACTGTATAGGAATCTGATTGATTACATTTGTGGGAGAAATAGTTGGAAAGCTCAGTATTAGCTGTCAAAACTAGTTCTGGGGCATACTGTGGGTCAGATTGTCAATTACTCATGTGCAAGTTCAAATTGAAGCTGAAGTAAAACAAGTCCATGAGAAACAAAATATGATCTTGAATCTGTTCCACCTGAATATCAAAATCTTCCAAAGAACAGAATTGAAGCATTGAACACCAATGATCGAAGACCAGATGAGTTGTGGAACAACATCAGGGATATCATCCATAAAGAAAGGAAAAGGTCATTACAGAGAGGATAAAGAAAGAAAACAAAATGGATGTTTTACCCAAGGGCTCAGGAATATGCAAAACATTTTGCTGTTGTTTTTTGACTCTTACTAGTTTTTACTGAGATTATTTTTATGATATTTTTAAATTGGTTTATTTGCAGACAAAGTTAGATATATTGTGTTTCATTCATATACACTGTTTCACATTCTTTCATCCATATTGTTTTATAAAATTATCACCATTGATCTGTGCTCATTATTAATCTTTTCAGGTCTCCATTGGATCTTCTCCTAATTCCCTCACCTCTTCTCTCTGTCCACCAATTTTTATGACCCTGTAATATCCCGCTGTCCACTCTTGGAACCCCTTCTCCTTCACCCTTTGAACTTTTCTGCACATCTGCTAATCATCCTTCTATTTTTACAATAGTAGTCTTATACAGTATTTGTTCTTAAGAGACTGAGTTAATTTACTCAGCATAATGCTCTCTAGCCTCTCCCATGCTATATAATAATTTTCAAATAGCTCTAGAGTGTTGCATAAAATTACATCATGTGAATGCACTATAATTTTTCAATCCAGTCATTTTTGATGACCTTTTGGGTGTTTCCATTTTCCTGATACTGTGAATAATGTTGCCAAGAACAAAAGTGTACAAATTCCTGTCTAACAGCTTTAAATTTTTTTCTGTATATGTCAAGTTGAAAAATATGTTGTTTCAAGAAATTGATGGAGAAAACTAAGAAAGTGGGGGGGGTAAAGTCTGGTGAAAATTAACTGAAAAATTAAAAGAATAAAGAAGAGAACAAGAACAATTTATGACAAAAAATTTGGGTGATATATTGTTTGTAAACATAATGATGGTTGCTGTTGTTGTGTTAGGTGTTGCCAAGTCATTAAATACAGCTCACAGCCAATTTAACAAAAGATCTGAACCTTGTTCTATCCTGTGCTATCCTCACACTATCTGACATACAAGCACTCATCGTGGCAGTCACTGTCAGTCCTCCTGGTCAAGAGTCTTCCTCTTCTTTGTGACACTCCACTCTTCCCTGCATCATGTCCTTTTCAAGGAATAGCCCCTCTCAGAAACATGTACAAAGTACATGAGGTGAAGCCTCATCTTTCCTGCTTGCAAAAGAGCACTCTGGTTGCAACTTCTCCAGGACAAATTTATTTGTTTTTTTGGCAGTTCTTGGGATGTTCAGTGCTTTTCTCCCGCACCACAGCTCAAAGGTATTAATCTTCTGTCATCCTTACTCATTGTTCAGCGCTCAGATGCATAGCAAGTGATCAGAAAAACTATAGCCTGAATCAGATGCATCTTAGTCCTCAAACTGATATCATTACTCCTTGATAATCAGGAGAAATCCCTAACTGCAGATTTTCCCAGTGCAATGTTTCTCTTTATTTCTTGACCGCTGGTACCCAGGGTGTTAATTGTGTATCCAAGCAAGATTGTAGTAAGTTGGCAATTTCATTCTTCTCTCTATCCATCATGATGTTGCCTATTGGTCCAATGGTAAGAATCATTGTATCTTTGGCATTGAAGTGAAATCTAGATCAAAGGATGTATTCCTTGATCATCTGCAACAAGTGCTTCAAGTCCTTCTTGCTCATCAAGCAAACTTGTTGCTTTGCTTGCATAACGTAGGTTATTGATGAGTCTCCTTCCAATCCTGATGCTACAATCCTCATCATAGAGTCCAAGATCTTGAATAATTTGCTCAGGATACTGATTAAATCGGTATATTATTCAAATATATGCTCCTACATCTGGAGCCGAAGAGGAAGAAATAGAAAATTTTTAACAAAGCTTGCAGTCTGAAATGGACCAAGCATCCAATCAGAATAAATTAATGATAATTGGTGACTGGAATACAAAATTGGGAAACGGTGAAGAAGGACTAGTAGTTGGGAAATATTGGCTTGGTGATAGAAATAAAGCAGGAAATAGAATGAGTTTGTACTTACAATGACTTATTAATTGCTAATACCTTTTTGAAAACACTAAACAAAAGGGTTTCACCTGATGGGCTGCATAGAAATCAGATTTACTACATTTGTGGAAAAAATAATTGGAGAAGCTCAATATCAGCAGTCAAAACTGGGTCACAGGTGGACTGTATTTGCAACCTTCAATTACTCATATGCAAGTTCAAACTGAGGCAGAAGAAAATTAAATGAGACCACAGGAACCAAGATCAATTCCATCTGAATTTCAAGATCATCTTAAGAATAGATTTGAGACATTAAACACAAATGATTGAAGACCAGATGACTTGTAGGATGATATCAAGGATATTATCCATGAAGAAAGCAAAAGATCATTACGAAAGCAGGGAAGACAAAAACAAAACAAAACAAAAAACACACCAAAGACCGAAAAGGATGTCAGAAGACTCTAAAAATTGTGCTGGAGCATCAAGAAGCCAAAACAAAAGAAAAACTTTGCCAAAGCAAAAGAGATGAAGAGAAAATTTCAGAGGGAAGCTTGGAGGGACAAAGGAAGGTATTATAAAGGAATGTGCAGAAAACTGCAATAGGAGAATATAAAAGGAAGAACTTGCTCTGCATTTCTCAAACTGAGAACTGAAAAACAAATTTAAACCTTGAGTCACTATATTAAAAATGCTATGGACTATGATGGTAAGAATGGTAAATCAATAAAAAATTGGTTTTGCACAATCAGTACTATTTCAAATGATCATACTAAAATAAATATTTTTAAAATGCATAACATGAAATAGAAATTATTAGGCTAGCTAGGAAATTCAGGGCTAAATTATTTGAAGAGAAAAACTACTCCTAGAGCAAGAGACTATTTATGTTTATTTATAGTTTTAGACTGATCATATTTTGTTCCTCTTAATTTTTCCATGTGAATAAAATGAATGCAAAGTATTTTTTTTCACACTGAAAAGTTTATTTGAATAAAGTTTGACATGTTTGTTCGATGTCACTCTTCAGGCTCAAAATGAATAATACAGGGAGATGCATTTTGCTATTCCATAGTTGCTAAGTTTTTGATAATAAAAATGCACTACTTCTGCAAAGGAGGTTATAAAAACATTAATATAATTATTATAAATGAAAATACAGGTTGTTTGGGTCCCAAGAAAGCAGGAGTTTCCTGTGGCTAGAAGACAGTATTTTTATAGAAGGCAGATATTGCTTTTTTTTTCCCCACTATTTCCTCATAGAGTTGTGAATTTCAAGCGTAGTAATACTTTAATGTTCATGATACTGTAATGATTCATACAGTATCTTTTCCACTGACAGTTGCAGGGGTCAAATTGAGAAAGCAGTTATAATCAGCTCATAACTATAACTTCTGAAAATAATAGTAGAACATTCTTAGGACTTATTATGTATGTGCTTAACACAGATATTAACTGCAGACCTTTGTTAACTAATGTCGTGTATTCTCACAAAAATTCTCCATTCATGTAATTAAACACATATGAATCCAGCACTGAATATTTTCAACCTTTGAGTCAGTTGTAGCAAAATACACATGCTTGGTATAATCTTTGGGAAATCCCTTCTTCTTGCTGCCTTACACAGTATATTTTCTGTAGGCTTATTCTACCTTGAAGGACTTTCAAGATCTGATGTAAATTTTTCAACTTCCATATTCTTCCCACTACAATATTTGACATTTAAAGTCATTTAAAAAAATCTATGTGCTCTTTCTCCACTGGCTCCGCTCCTGCTCATTCGGTGCCTCTGTGTCCCATCAGCCTCTGCTCTTGTGTTTTTCAGTGTCTCTGAAGTGGCTTCTCCTTTTCCAGCGATAAAATAGGAGAGAGGTGAGCAAATCGGCTACTACCACCAACAGGGATTTGGGGGCTTCACTGTTTAGATCTTGCCGCTTCCCTGAGCTTTATCTGCTCACTGAGGAACAGCTTTCTCTGAACCAGATTCAGGGGAGGAAAAAAGTATGATCATTGACCAACACCAGCTGAGTCTTGGGATTACACTATTGGAAACTTGTCTCTTCTGTGGCAACTGTTACCTCAATAGCTACAGAAGAAGAGACAAGTATATAGGTTGGGCACAAAAACCAATACAGTATGATTGTTGTTATTGTGTGCTGTTGAGTCACCTGTGACTTATAGTGACTCGATGTATAAAAGCCCTAAACTCTGTTCTATCTTGTGCCAATCTTATTATCTCTGACTCAAATACACCCTTTACCCCAGTTACTGAATTAATCCATCTCAATGAGGGTCTTCCTCTCTTGCGCTGTCCCTCCACACTCCGAAGCATGATGCCCCTCTCCGAGGACTGGTTCTGCCTTGCAACATATCCAAAGTATGTCAGACGAAGCTTCAGAATCCTTGCCTCCAAGGAGCAGCCTGGTCTCACTCTCTCTAGGACGAACCTGTTTGTAAGGAGGAGGGAGGAGGAGAGCAAGAATAAACAAAACAGAAACTCACGAAAATACAATTCAGAATATGAAGACAGATATGGTATAATTTTCAACATGCTGGAGAAGTTAAAAAGCAGAGTAGAAGAAAGGTAATAGAAAGTCAATAACCTTGAATACCATAACTTCTATGAAAATTTATTACAAGAAGAATAAAACAAAGAGAAGACAGAAGGAAAATAAAGAAAGCATGATAATCATACAGGACAATATCAAACATAGCAACACGCATGTGACTGGAATCCCAGACCAGGAGGGGAGAAAGAAAATCACTGAAAGAATTATTAAAGGGACTAAAGAAAAAACTTCCTAGATATCATGAAAAAATAACTAAAGTCATATTCAAGAAGCTCAGCAATCTCCAATCTCACTAGATCTCAAAAGAAAAACATCAACACATATCATGGTCAAATTTTCCAAAATCAAAGATGATAGAATATTTAAAGAGCCAGAGGAAAGCAAAGAACTGCATACAAAGTAGAATCAATTAGATTAAGCTCTTATTTCTCAGCAGAAATCATGCAAGAAAAGACAAAGAGATGACTGTATCCAGCGAAGTTGTCCATCAAGTATAAAGGAGAAATCAGAAATTTTTCTGAAAAGCAAAAATTTAAGGAATTGGTGAAAAGAGGACCAATCTAAAAGAAATACTAAAGGAAGTTCTTTATGCTGAGAAACCAAGGGAAAATGGATGAACTAAAGTAACCAATAGAAAAAAGGCCTAGTTTCTCAGTAATTACTGTTAATGTTAATGGTTCAAATGCACCAATTAAGAGAAAAAGAATGGCAGAATAGATATAAAAAAAACCCCAAACCTATCAATATGTTGCCTATAAGAAACATACCTAGGCGAGCTCTGGTGGCCTAGTGGCAAGAAGCTGCGTTGTAACACCAGAGGTGCACGGTTCGAATCCACCAGATGCTCTGCTGGAGAAGGAAGGACAATCTTTTCCTGTACCAGTCAGATCTGATTTTATGGTGATGGTGTTGTTGTTGTTGTTATGTGCCATCGAGTTGCTTGCAACTCATAGCGACTCTATGTACAAGAGGCCTAAACTCTGCTCTGTCCTGTGCCAATCACACTGTCTCCAATACACGAATCGTGATTACCCCAGTCATTGAATCAAACCACCTCATAGAGGGCCGTCCCCTCCTGCACTGTCCTTCCACCCTCCCAAGCATGATGTCCTTCTCCAAGGACTGGTCTCTCCTCACAACATGTCTAAAGTATGTTAGACGGAGCCTCAGAATCCTTGCCTCCAGGGAGCCGCCCTGTTTAACCCTCTCCAGGATGAATTTGTTTTCCTAGCAGTCTATGGTACCCTCAATACTCTTCTGCAGCACCACAGCTCAAAGGCATCAATTCTCCTTCTATCCTCCTAAGTCATTGTCCAACTCTCTAATGCATAACAAGTGATTGCAAAAACCATGGCCTGTATCAGATGCATCTTAGTCTCCAGAGAGACATCATTGCTCTTCAGTACTTTGGAGAGATCCCTAACAGCAGACTTTCCCATCGCGATACGTCTTTTCATTTCCTGGCTCCTGGTGCCAAGAGTGTTGACTGTGGAGCCAAGCAGACTAAAGCTGTGAACAATCTCAATCTCTTCACCATCCATCCTCATGCTGCCAATTGGCCCAGGGGTGAGAATCTTTGTCTTCTTGACATTGAGCCTCAATCCATATTGGAGGCTGCAGTCCTTGACCCTCTGCAGCAAGCACTTCAGGTCCTCCTCAGTTTCAGCAAGCAGGGTTGTGTCTTCTGCATAATGCAGATTGTTGATGAATCTTCCACCAATCCTGACACCACACTTCTCCTCATAGAGCCCAGCGGTCACTCAGGAGAATAACATGTAACATGATTTGATGTACACACAAAAAAATAATAAAAGAAAAGAAAATAAATTTTTTAAAAAGTAAAAGACAATGTTAAAAAAAGAAAAACAATAAGATAGACTAAAAAACAAAGAGTGAGGGGAAAAAGAAATAACAAGCAAATGGCATGTACAAGAAAGTAGGACTGGCAATACAAAGCTCTAACAAATAGACTGCAAGGAAAAAGGAAAATCAGAAAAAATATGCAAGAGCACTATAAAATTATTAAAAGTATGATAGAACAATAAGACATAATCTTGAGCATCATTTATGCACCTTATGACAGATCTGGAAAATACATAAAACAACAGTTAATAGATTTGAAGGCACTATTATTATAGTCATTAGGTGTCGTCAAGTTGAGTATGACTCATAGCAACCCTATGAACAAATTATATGAACGCTGCTCAATCCATGCCATCATCACAATTCTTGACACACAATAATAGGTATGGAGAGAGAATACAATCCTGACACACTCCCTTCTCAATTTTAAACCATGCAGTGTTTTCTCCTGCTCTGTTTGCATAACAGCCTCTTGGTCCAGGTATAGGTTTTGCATGGGCACAATTAAGTGTTCTGGGATTCCCATTCTTCTCAATGTCAACCACAACTTGTTATGATCCACATAGTCAAATGCCTTTGCATAGTCAATAAAATAGACATTCTTCTAGCAATTTTTACTTTCAGCCAGGATCCATCTGATATCAGCAATGATATCCTTGGTTTCAGGGGCCTCTTCTAAATCCTTCTTGAACTTATGGAAGTTCCCTATCATGTTCTAGCATTTTTGAAAGGATCTCCAGTAGTATTTTGTTTGCCTATGGTATTAATGATACTGTCTGATAGTTTCCCTATCCAGTTAGATAACCTTTCTTAGGAATGGGAACAAACATAGACCTCTTCCAATCTGTTGGCCAGACCGCTCATCCTCCAAACTTTGTGGCATAGACTGGTGAGCACATCCAAGATTTCATCTGTTAATTGAAACAAGTCAATTGGTAGTTCATCGATTCTCAGGGCCTTATTTTTTGCCAATGCATTCACTGCAGTTTCTACTTCCTTCTTCATTACCATTGGCTCTTGTTCATATGATACTTCCTGAAATTTTTCAGTGTCAATCAATTTTGTCTGGTGCAGTGATTCTTTGTATTCCCTCTATATTTTTGATGCTTTCTGTGTCATTCAATATATTACCCATGTTGTTGTTGTTGTTGTTGTTGTTGTTGTTGTTGTGTCAATATAGCTACATGAGGTTTAAGTTCTTTCAGCTTGAAAAATACAAAGTGAGTTCTTCCTTTCTTATTCTCCAATTCCAAATCTCTGCACATTTCATTATAATAATTTGCTTTGTCCTCTCAAGCTGCCCTTTCAAATTTTCCATTTAGTTCTTTCACTTCAACATGTTTTCCTTTAATTTTTGGCTTGTTGACACTTCAGTGTAATCTTTAGAGTTTCTTCTGACATCTATTTCCATTTTATTCTTTCTCCTCCATTTTTGTAATTACGTTTTATTTTCTTTATGGATGATATCCTTGATATCATCTCACAACTCATCTGGTCTTCAAACATTAGTGTTTAATGCCTCAAACCTATTCTTAAGATGACCTTAAAATTCAGATGGAATTGATTCAATATCACATCTTTGTTTCTGTGGACTCATTTTTAATATTCTTCAGCCTCAATTTGAACTTGCACATGAGAAATTGATAATCAGCACCACAGTCCACCACTGGACTAGTTTTGACTGCTGTTATTTTCCTTCTCCAATAATTTCTTCCTCAAATGTAGTCAATTTGATTCCTATGCAGCCCATCAGGTGAGATCTATGTGTAGCATTGTTGTTTGTCTCTTTAAAAAAAAAGGTAATTGCAATGAATAAATCATTGTAAATACAAAATTAAATTATTTTCTTTCCAGCCACATTTCTATCGCCAAGCCCATATTTTCCAAGTACTATTCCTTCTTCACTGTTTCCAACTTTTGCATTTCAGTTACTAATTATCATTAATGCAGCTTTTTTACTAGTTTATTTATAATATTCAAATAGAAATTTGAACAAATTTTTTCACTTGTACTCCCCACCCATCAACTTGTACTACCCAATGATTAATTCCCCCCAGCCCCCTGTACATCCACATCTCTCTGCTTCCAGCCTCTCCCACCCCTCCTGGGTCCTTATACTCATTCTGTAATAATGGTTTTATATAATATTTATCCTTGTGAGACTGAGTTAGTTCACTCAGCTAGTTTACTTTCCAGTCCCTCCAAAGTTAGGTAATAATTTACAAAATCATTGCTCCTGCATGCTGCATAGTATTCTATCATGTGAATGTACCATAATTTCTCAATGAATAAGATAGTATACACAGAGAACCCCAAAGATTAAGCAGTAACAAAAAAACCTGTTAGACCTACTATACTACGACAAGATCAATATACAAAAACACTCACATTTCTCTATTGCAACAAAGAAAACAAGAAAAGGAAGACTAGGGAAGCAGTACTATTTACAATAGCTGGCAACAAGATGAAATATCTGGGAATAAACCTAACTAGAGACACTGAAGATCTTTATAAAGAAAACTAAAATAAAATGCTGCCACAAGAAATAGTAAGAAACCTAACTAAAAAGAAAAATATCTCCTGCTTATGGATACGAAGACTAAACATTGTGAAAATAACAATTCTATCAAAGGCAATCTACACGTTCACTGTAAACTGAAAGCAGATACCAAACACATTTATTAGTGAAATAGAAAAGGCATTTGACAAGTTTCTTGGGAAAGGAAAGAGCAAATTCTGAATGAGCAAATTCTCCTGAAAAATAAGAATGAAGTGGGAGGCATAGCAATTCCTGAGCTCAAATTCTACTATACAGCTATGGTAACTGAAACAGGATGCTATTGGTACAATGGCAGACACAAAGACCAATGTAATAAAATAGAAAATCCAGAAATTAACCATCTAGCTACTGTCAACTAGTTTTTGACAAGGAATCAAAACCTACTAGTTCGGAAATCAACAAATGGTGTTGGAAATATGGGATATCTAACAAAAGCAAACAGAAATAGGATTCACACCCCAAATCACATATAAAAATCAATTCTAGGTGGACCATAGATCTTGA
>NW_006399938.1:2251774-2253181 GCF_000299155.1 Elephantulus edwardii | reverse complement strand
AGGTCTCTAATTCCCCAGCGCAATGTGTCTTCTGATTTCCTGACTGCTGGTACTCAAGATGTTAATTGTGGATTCAAGTAAATTGAAAGTGTTGACAGTTCCAGTCTTTTCTCAGTCAGTCATGATAGTGCCTATAGGTCCAGTGAGAAGAATTTTTGTTTTCTTGACACGGAGATGCAATTCATATTAAAGGATGTATTCTTTCATCTTCTGCAACAAGTGCTTAAAGTCCTCCTCACTTTCAGCTGACAAGGTTGTGTAATCTGCATAATATAGGTTATTAATGAGTCTCTCTCCAATCCTGATGTCACATTCCTCTCCACAGAGTCAAGCTCTCAAAGAATTTGCTCAGTAAACAGATTAAATAGGCACGGAGAAAGAAAACAACCCTGACACACTTCATTCTTAATTTTAAACTATATAGGGTTCCCTTGCTCTGTTCTCACAACAATCTCCTGGTCTAGGTAAGTGCTCTAGGATTCCCATTTTTTTCAAATGAACCATGAGCTGTTATGATCCACACAGTGAAATGCCTTTGCATAGTCAATAAATAGACATTCTTCTGGTACTCATACTTTCAGCCAGGATACATCTGACATCAGTAATGATATTTCTGGTTGCCACAGCCTCTTCTAAATAATACTTGAATTTTTGCAATTTCCTTATTTATTGTTCTAGCCTTTTTTGAATGCTCTTGAGCATTATTTTGCTTCAATGTGATATTAATTATATTGTTGAGTAGTTTCCACGGTCTATTCGGTCCCCTTTCATGGGGATGTGAACAAATATGAACTCTTCCAATCCACTGGCCAGACATTAGCTTAAAGTATAAATAGTACAAACTTACTGCATAAATAGCCTTGCTAATATAGCCAGAAGTGCACAACCAGGAAAGAATCGATGAATGGAACCATCTATAAATCATGTCCCTGATTTTTTTCCCCCATTTTATTGTGGGGGGACCCTACTCACTGGAGAAAAAACATTTGGCAATGCCATTTCAGACAAGCGGCTCATATAGAAAGCTTATAGGATAATACAAGGTATCAAAGAAGAAGGGAAAAAAATACTGATAACCAAAAAAACCAAACTGGACAAAAGACACAGAAAGACCTTTTAAAAAGGAAGACATTGATATGGCTTACATGTTCATGAGGAAACGTGGAAAACCACCAGTAATTGGTGGAAGATCTATTAACAATCTGCGTTATGCAGATGACACAACCCTGCTTGCTGAAACCAAGGAGGACCCCATGCACTTGCTGCAGAGGGTCAAGGACTTCAGCCTTCAGTATGGATGGACTGAGGCTCAATGTGAAGAAGACAAAGATTCTCACCACTGGACCAATTGGTAGCATCAGGATGGATGGCAAAGAGATTGAGATTGTTCACAGCTTCAGTTTGCTC
>NW_006399938.1:2238191-2251250 GCF_000299155.1 Elephantulus edwardii | reverse complement strand
CAGAGGCAGTGCGATTGGCACAGGGTAGAGCAGGTTTTAGGGCTGTTGTACACAGGGTCGCTATGAATCACAAACGACTCAACGGCACATAACAACAACAACAACAACAATAATCACAGATATGCAAATCAAAACCACAATAAAATACCATCTCAACTCAGGAGCAGTAGCAAAGTTTAACAGGACATCAAATAATAAATGTTGGAGTAGACGTGGAGAGATTGGAAAGTTGGTGGGATTGTAGAACAACCATTCTGGAAGGCAGTTTGATATTTCTTCAAATAGTTGAAGATACATATCCCATATGACTCAGCTATTGCACTCCTAAGAATATACCCCAAAATATTTGAAACTGAGACAGGAATGGAAATTTTTACACCTATGTTCATATCAGCTTTATTCACAATATCAAGAAAATGGAAATAGCCAAAATTCCTATCAACAAAATATATTCACTCAATAGAATGTTAAGTAGCACTCAGGAATAATTAGTTTAAAAAATACTATATAACATGTAAGAGATTAGAGAGCAATATGTTGAGTGAACTAACTCAATCACATAAAGACAAATAACGCCTAAGACCATTATTGCAATAATGGAACGATAGCTGTTAAGATATGTATAAATATCTGTAATAGGAATGAGGAAAAGGGATAGAAAAGAGGAGGTATGAAGAATGCTAGAATAGTAGAGTTTAGTGAGCAAGCTGGAGGAGGAATGAGGGACTAGGAAAGATTCAACAGGGACTTGAAGGGACAGTGTGATAGTAGATACAAAGCAATAGTAATTGGTTGTAAATAATTCAGTATATATGAATTATTTTAAGAAACACAATGTAAATGAGGGATTGTGTGGAATACAGTGGCCATGAATGAAAAACAAGGAAAATCAACTATTGTATGAAAAGAAAAGGGAAAGGAGAGATTATCACTGGGATGGTGGAGCTTAGTGGATAGAGGAAGGTTCTGTGGGATCTTGGGTGGCAAAATGATAACAGACATAGATAATTGTGCAGAGAATGTGTATGATTGTGTAGGGTACAGTGAGGAGGGATGAAGTGCAGTGTTCACGGGTGGTCACACACACACACACACACACACACACACACATACACACACACACACACACCAGCACACACACCACACCACACACACCTACCCCAGAATAAACAAACAAAAAATCCAAAAAGTGAAAGTGGATGAAAAAAAAAAGTATAACATAAATGAACACTGTATATTGTAGAAGGTGGGTGATTCAGCCTTCAACCAATACTGGATTTGAAGTATTAAAAGGGAAAATCTGTCGGGAAGACAAACTTTTAAAAGTGAATCTGATAGAAGGTGTTAGAACTTGGTTGAGGGGAAAGATTTAGTCCCACCAGTACTCTGAGGAGATTTGCATTAAATGTATTGGTGGACCCACACTGGAACTCTGATTTAAAAGCAACACATTTTAAGAGAGGGCAAGTAGATAAGGAGAGGAGTAAAAAGAAAAAAAGATAGGAAGAGACTGACTTTTCAAAACTAAGACGGGCTGTTTGGCATCTGAGGCAGGTTAAACGTGGTGCCCATCACAGGCCACTTCTGAGACTCTATGCTGGGATATACTCACTCACATAGCACTGGGTTATACTCACTCATATAGCAATCACATAGATCCACTGGAGTGGAAGTTGAAGTGGAGAAAGAAATAAAGTAGAAAAACAGGCTGAGCTTGAATGTGATCCTTCAGCACTTCCCACCTAGAATGCAAAATGTATGGATGAGCAAGGAAGGCTTGTTGACTTGAGGAGAAGGGAGTCATGAGTATTCATAGCTTGTTGACTTGGCCTCTTGTGTGTGCTATAAGGCTGAGTGAGACCTGCAGAACAGGAATGCAGTAAGAAGTGAGGGTACTGAGATTGCAGCTGATTCCCATCTGAGCCTGCACACAGCTGGCTGGTGAACAATTAATAAGAAAGAACAGAATCAGATGAAGAGAGGATGATCTAGGCTGTGAGGTAGAGTCAATTCCTGCAACCTGATGGCTTGCTTGGACTGAACTTTGCTTGTGGATGCAGATGCTTAAAGTTGTCAAGTTGAACAGAGAATTATTCAGCCAAAAAGGACATTATTGTTCCCTCAGATTACTGGTTAGATTTTTTGTTATTATTGTCATTGAGTCAAAACCAGTCCCTAATTGACCCTATAAGTGGATTTTCAGAGGCAGTAGTTACACAAGAAGAGATTGTTCATTCTTTTCCCACAGAACAGCTAGTGGATTCGAATCATGTGTCTTCAGGATTGTAAGTTCTTATGAGTAGGCCACCAGTGCTCCTTGGTTTGATAGGGTTTGGAAAATCAGAAATTTGCTATCTAAAAGTGATGTACTAAAGGATGAGGTAAGAAGTAGCTGGAAGTAGCTGGCTTACACACTTTCACGAAGGTAACTGTTAGTAAGATAAATTAAAGACAGGCGGGGGGGGGAGAATCCACAATATACATGAAAAAATATAATGTAAATTAATTGCATAAATAAAAGCATTTTAAAAAAATTATGTGCTGTTCTTGTTGTTGTTAGGTGTCATCAAGTAGAGTACTACTTGTAGTAACCCTATGAAAATCAGATCTGAACCCTGAACCCTGAATCATATACCTTGGGCATAGGGCCAGGAGGAACTAGTCATTGGAGAAGGGGCCTTCTTCTCCTGTGCTACTCCTCCACCATTCTAGGCTGGCCATATGCCCAAAATATGTGAGACAGAGCTTCAAGTTTCTTCTCCATACTCTTCTTCAAATGTTGTTGTTATGTACCGTTGAATTGCTTGCAATTCACAGTGACCCTATGTACAAGGGCCCTAAATCTTGCTTTATCCTGTGCCAACCTTATGATTATTATCCTGTGTCTCTGACACACCTACCCCCATTGCCCCAGTGACTGAATCAATCCATCTCATCAAGAGTCTTCCTTTCCTGCACTGTCCCGCCACACTCCCAAGCATGATGTCCCTCTCCAAGGACGGGTCCCTCCTTGTAACATGTACAAGGTATGTCAGGAGAAGCTTCAAAATCCTTGCCTCCAAGGAGAAGCCTGGTTTCACCTTCTCTAGGACAAACCTGTTTGTTCTCCTAGCAGTCCATGGTATATTCAATACTCTTCTCCAGCACCACAGCTCAAAGGCATCAATTCTCTTTCTATCATGACTAGTAATTGTCCAGCTCTCTGATGCATAGCAAATAATTGCAAAGACTATGGCCCAGATCTGGTACATCTTAGTCTCTAGACCAAAATAATTGCTCTTTCACACTCTGGAAAGGTCCCTGACAGCAGGGTTCCCCGATGCAATTCATCTTCTTATCTCATGACTGCTGGTGTCAAGAGAGTTGATTGTGGAGCCAAGAAAACTGAAACTGGTAACAATGTCAATCTCTTCTCCATCCACCATGGTGCTGTCAATTGGCCCACTGGCAAGAATCTTTGTCTTCTTGATGTTGAGCTTTAATCTATATTGAAGACTAAAATCCTTTGCCTTCTGTAGCAATCACTTCAAGTCCTCCTTGCTTTCAGCAAGCATATTCTTTCATCTGCATAATACAGGTTGTTGATGAGTTTTCTGTGCAATCCTGATACCACACACACTCCTCCTCGTAAAGTCTAGCTTCTGGAATAATCTATTCTCTATACAGATTGAAAAGATATGGAGACAGGATGCATTCTAGAAGCACTCCTTTCCTGATTTTGACCTTTGCAATGTTTTTTTTTTTTGCTTTGTTCTGATGATTGTCTTCTGGTTCAAGTATAGGCTTTGTATGAGCACAATCAAGTGTTATGGGATTCCCATTTTCTCAAGATTGGCCAGTTTGTTATGATCTACACAGTTAAACATTGTTCCACAATCAATGAAACACAGATAGACATTTCTCTGGCACTCTTTGTTTTCAGTCACAATCCATCTGACCTTAGTAATAATGTCTCTAGTGCCACAGCCCCCTCTAAATCCAGCTTGTATTTCTGGTAGTTCTCTGTAAATGTACTGTTCTAGTTGTTTTTTATTATCTCCAGCAGGATTTTGCTTGTATGTGATATTAGTTATAATTTTCAATAATTTCCACATTCTATCAAGTCATCATTTTTGGGACAATCCAGTGTCATGGACCTCTCCAAATTAGTAAAGAGCCATGGCATTATTATAATTTTCTCCTATGTATATGAAAGTTAGACGGTGATGTCAAGAGTTTATTGTTCAAAATAACTTTCCTAGACATTTAATTTGACTTTGCCACAAGGATGGGCAAGATAATAAAAATAGGGCATGTTAGTCTACTCATACAAAGATTCACTAGTCTTACAATACCACTATGTTTAAATGAAGTTGTTTCAGCAGCAGAAACTGGGAATCTCAACACCAACAAGTAAAAGGAACCAGTGTACATCCTTTAAGGTAAGAGTTTCCTATGCCAGGCTGACCAGGCCTACAGGAGAAGTACTAGTAGCCTTAGCAGAGAAATAGAGACATGTCCTGAGACATAACTGACCTTGGAATTGCTTCTCAAGAAAGCCAGAGCTGGAGACCTTCACGCAAACTAGGTGGATGACTGGGGTTAGACGTCATATTGGAAGAATTAAGCAAACTTTGTAACATTAACCTAAGTCATGTGACTGAAGGCCAAAGAACTTGCAACTGTGCTTGAGAGTTATGTCCTTCTCCTAACCTTAATAATAGACTGTAAACATCCCTAATAAAGTCTATGAATATATTTTTTTAAGTCTGCATAGTTATTGCAATGGATTTCGGACTCAGTATGGCTGTAGGATTGGTTCTGGGATTAATAGAAAAGAGGTACAAGAGTTTGGGACTGTGTCGATCCTCTTGGGAATTGGTATTGTGTTGTGAATAGTGTTGATTGGAGTAGTTCCCCCTTGCAGAGTTAATAGAGGTCAGACTTGGCTGATCCCAGACAGTCCTTGCTCTTTTCTCTTTTTTTTTTCTTCTAATGGACAATTAATAAAGATACAGAAAAAGGGTCTTTTACTTAGCACTGTGATATTAATGAAGAATGCTGACTAACCCTTAGATTGCAAAAATAACAAACAAATCCATCTTGGAGGAAGTCCAATCAGGTTGCTCCTTAGAGGGAAAGATGATGAAACTTCATCTCCCATACTTGGGCATGTTGTCAGGTCGGGCCATTCCTTGGGAAAAAGGCATCTGGCAGGGAAAGGTAGAGAGCTAGGGAAAGAGAAGAAGACCTTCAAAAAGACAAAATGGCACAGTGACTGTAACAATAAGCTTGAGAATGTGGAAGATCAGGGGGATGGTACAGGATGAAGCAAAGTTTTGATTTGTTTTTCATAGGTTCTGATGTGTTAGATCATCATTTTCTGTTAATCATAGTTGATTTCACAGCACAGAATAAATAATAAAACATTTGTGTATGTCTCCTTTCAAGATTTTAAAGGAAATAGCATATTTTGTAAAAATGGAAAAGAATTACGTTTTGAAATCTCAATTATATAGATTGCTGTTTAACCACACAGCAAATTTTTTTAAGCTGAAAATAAAGACAAATGTGTTTACTGAATTGCTTTATAAAAATAATGCTAAATGTAACAAAAAGGGAAGAGGTTCTCCTTTTAATATTGATTTCTTTAAACAAATTCAAGATATATAAACTTTTATCAGAGAAATAATTTGAAGATTTCTGTTCAGGAGACTAAGTAATTAGATGCCATTTTTGTGCTGGCTATAGGAAAAACAACAGTCATCGCAATTTAAACAACCATAGAAAAGTCTCTCTTTGAATTTTACTTTCTAAAAATCTAAGGAAACAATCTGTAGGAATTACTGTACACTTTTATGTGAGAAGGACTTGAACTAGAAGTGAAGGAGGATTAAAATTTAGTCCTGTCTTTATTTATGTGTACCTACTTATTCAAATTCCAATATAATTTTTTGCACTTATTTGTGCAGATTAAAAAGTATGTAGTAAGTATTCCGACACCTACCTGTTTTAATTTAGAAAGAAATTACTGTTAAATAGGCATCCAACATTTTAAAATTCTCTTTTCTTTTGGCAATGGATGAAAATAAAGGAGATTTTCTTTCTTTGTTTTCCTTGAACTTGCACATTTCTCCTTGTGGGAGCTGGCCTCACACTGAAAAACTCTGGTAGGGCAGAAAGAAGTGGTGTCAGCAGCTTTGCTTGCAGCCCACACACTGACACAGTGTGTCTGTGTATTAAATCCATGCTTAATAGCTCATTATTCCCAAGACAGACTCATGAGCCAAGGCAACAAAGGAGTACATTTTCATGCTGTAAATAGTTTTAGGCAGATTGCTCTTCAGTAAATCATCAAGGTCAGTTTGTCGTTGCCAACTTTGTTTTCTGGGAAAAATTCATTGTGGAACTAACTGCCTTTTAAACTATGCAGAGCCACCTGACCATAAATATGAGCATTCTACCTATTTAGATTGTTCCGTGCAAGTTGGTAGAATGACATGGTGTTTTCCATTTTTATACAGAACCTAAAAAGTAAAAAACAACTACTGCATTAAACTATTATGACAGACGCCCTGTCTACATTGCCATGTTCAATTTGATATTGCATGTGCTTGGCAGCAGGAGCAACAGAAGCATTTTCTATTATACTTGCATATCAAAGATTCTGTCTACCCTCCTCCTCCTACATATTTATCCCAAACAGACCTAAGTAATTAGGTTAGCACATTGTTCCAGAAATTCTTGGTGGTTATTAGTTGTAGTGGAGTCAATTCTGACTCATGACAACTCCCTGCATGTTAGAGTAGAAGTGTGCTGAACAGGTCTTTCAATAGCTAATATCCTACCCTATGCCATCCTCATGTCTGACATTCAAGCCCATTGTTGCTGTCACTGTGTCAATTCACCTCATCGAGTTTCTTCCTCTCTTTTGATGACCCTCTAACTTTCCAAGCATGATATCCTTTTCTAAGGATTAGCTTCTTTATAGAACATGCCTAAAGTATGTGAGAGGAATCTTTGCCATCTCTGGACTTTCTCCAAGAAATATTTGCTCTTTATGGCAAACCACATGATATTCAGTACTTTTGTTCCAAACCACAGCTCAGTGGTGTAAATTCTTCCACATCCTTATTTATTGTCCAGTTCACAGACAAATAGCAAGTTATTGAAAAGACAACGGTCTGACAGGAGCATCTTAGTCTTCACAGTATCATCTTTGCATCTCAAAAATTTGGACAGGTCCCTGATAATGGACTTTCCCAGTACAATGTGTTTCCTGATTTTCTGACTTCTGGTACCAAGGATGCTGATTTCAGATCCAGGTAAAAGAAAATATTTGACAATTTCAATATTTTTCCATAAATCATAATGTTGCTTTTTGGCCTATTGGTGAGAAATTTTGTCTTCAGAAGTTTATATGAGATCCATGTTGAAGACTGTAGTCTTTGATTTCTGTAGCAAATGTTTTAAGTATTTCTCACTTTCAGCAACAACATTATGTCATCTTCCTAACACAGGCTGTTGATAAGTCTTCCTCCTAGCCCGATGCCACATTCTTCATCAAAGAGTCTACTTTCTTTGATGATTTACTTAGCATACAGATTGAAAAGGTATGGAGAAAGAATGCATCTCTAACACACTCCTCTCCTGATTTCATACCACTCATTGTTGCCTAGCTCTTTTTGGACAACATATTCTTTTAAAAAAATAAAAAAGATAAAATATCTGATAATTTATTGATGTTTAATTTCACATTGTGAAATTTAAAAAGTTTTACAAAACTTGAAAAAATGCTATAGTAACAAACAAGTACATATGCACATGAATGTTTCACTTCAACTTACAGAGTCTTGTAGGTGGACCCCATATTCAATAACCAAGGGAGGGATTAATTCAGCTCTAATCAATCTTATTCAGACAGGTGTCAAGCTCAGAGAAAAGGGACTACACAACTATCCCAGAAGTGAAAGGCTGTCTTTTGGACAACATATTGTAAATCTAGGAATAAGATTCAAATAAGTATAATTAAATGCTCTAGGATTTATATTCTCTTTATGATATCTATAGCTTTCAATGACACACACAGTCAATAAAACACAAATAGACATTTTGAAATTCTCTGCTTTCTGCTTAGAATAAGAATAAAATAGGCTACAATTCATAGCAACCTTATGATCAATAGATCTGAACTTTCCTCTAACCTGTGTCACTCATATGGTCTCTGATATACTCAAAGTCATTTTTACAGTCTGTGCCTATCCATATTATTCAAGGTCTTCTACTCTTTCACTGAACCTCCACCTATCTCAGCAGGGTCAAATAAAGATTTTTACATCATAATCTATCCTCACCTCTTGCACATTTCTCTTATATCTGTGTGTAATGTTAACCTAAAAGTTGCCTTTTTCTTAGCCATTGAAGTTATCTTAATTTCAGACACATAGGCTTAAAAATCAACTACAGTGGTAGGATTAGGATAAGAGAAAGAGTGCTTCCCACACGGGTCAGCAAGGCTTGAGGTGAGCAAGACATGTGACAGCAAGAGTTGAGGGAGATTGGAGCAAGTCCATGATGGCGAGACCCTGGTGACAAGACACTGGTGATGATGGTGGAAAGACTGTGATATTGCTGTGGAGAAATTGTGGCAAGATGTGTCATTAGGCTTCTTGCATATGTACTGGCCAGAGTTTAAAAGTTTTCCTCTTCTTGCTGGATGATGGAGAAGAAACTGACTTATAACTGCTTTGCTGCAAACGTTCCTGGATGATTTGGATTTGATTGCTGAATTGAAATCAGATCTTGGACTAATTGAAGAATTGTGCCTTGGAAATTGGACTAACACCTGTACTTGTTTTGGGTAATATTCTTTGCTTCCCCCACTTTCCAACTTATTGAATAAACCCCAATCTCAGTACCACAACTGTGAGTCTTTAAGTCAACAATGAATAAGTGAATCTCTTGCTTTTGGTGTGACTCTAGAGGCAAAATGGGGTTGGTCTAAGGTCTCTTTATGGGCTTTCTGCACTGAAGAAGTGAGAGACTGTAATACTCTTTTCCCCTCTGGTCCTTTCAGAGAGATGCCCATGGCCTGTGCCTCTGTGTCTTGTTTTCTCCTAGTCATGTATCTGGTGTCAGAAGGATTGCGATTTGTTTTCTCAGACTCACAAATTCATAATTTGTTTTTGTCAGTGTGGGACTTGGGAATATGTACAGTTAAAATGGCTATTATGTATCTCTATGAAGTTGGGGAGAAAACCTAAAAAGTTACTAGTACTATCACTAAGATAGAAAGAAAAGTTGGAAAGCTGCATTATAGCCTAAGACAAAAGAGTTTGAAGATGAATCTGGTAATTTCCTTAAGTCTATGTATGATTTTTCTCCTTTATATATCATAATGTTATGTTGATATATGTTATAAAAATTGATTAATATTTTTATCAAGTTAATGATAAGATATGTTGAAAAGATGATGAATATTTTTACTGATTGAGATATATTGGGTTAATGTGGGTAGGTATGTCAGAGACAATGAGGTTTACATTGGATAGAGCAGGTTTCAGAATTCTTACACAAAGGGTTACTATGAGCTGCAAGTGACTCGACTGGCGTATAACAACAACAAAAACAAACAAGAAAAATCAATGTATTTGAGTTTTGGTGTTGGAGAAGAGTGCTAAATATTCCATTGTCTTCTGAATCAACACATGTATTGGAGAAAGGGAAAACAGAATGTTCCCTAGAGGCAAAGTTGGTGAAGCTTTCTCTCACATATTTTGAATATGTTGCTAGGAGAATCTATTCCTTAGAAAAGACATCATGCTTGGATAGGTGGAGAAGACCCTCAAAAAAGATGGATCAATGCAGAATTTGTGGCAATGGACTGAATAACATGTGATTAGGTCATATTATAGGTAATTTATTACATAATGTTATTACAGAGGAGAAAAAAAGAGCAAAATGAGTGTCAGAAGACACTGAAAATTTCACTGGAATGTGAAGAAGACAAAAAGTGGAAAGAATATCAAAGTAAAAGAAATTAACAGAATATTTCAAAAGGCAACTTGATAAAACAAAGAAAAGCATTACAACAGGATGTGCAAAGAACTAGAATTGGAGAACAAAAAGATACAAAATCAGTCAGCTTTTTTCATGCTGAAAGAACTGAAAAACAAAAACAAACATCAAATTACAACACTGAGATGTGCTATAGGAAAAATCATGAATGATCCAGGAAGCATCCAAAGAAGATGCAGGAATACACAATCACTGTACCAAAAAAGAATTGGTCGATATTTAATTATTTTAAGAAGTAGCATATGTTTCAAGCTGCACTAAGGCATTGGTGAAAAATAAAGCCGAAGGAATTGATGAAATACTAATTGACATCTTTCAAATAACAGATGCAACCTTGGACAGCCCCACAAGTCCGTGCCAGCCAATTTGGAAAACAGCAACCTGGACAACTGATTGGAAGAGTTCTATATTTGTTCCCATTGTCAAGAAAGAATATCCAACAGAGTATGAAAATTATCAAATAATATCATTAATGTCACGAAAACACATTATTGCTGAAGATCACTCAGAAATATTTCAAACATTACACTGAAATAAAACCCCCAGTAATTCAAATTTTATTTAGAAGAGGCCATGGCACCAGGGATCTCAACGTTGATGTCAGATTGATCTTGGTTGAAAGCAGAGAATACCAGAAGAAGGTCTATATGTTCTTTATTGACTAGGCAAAGGCATTCAATCATTTATTTTCTATCTGAGAGCTGGAAACTTAAGAAGGATGCAAAGGAAAAATCAATGGCTTTGAGATGTGATGTTGGAGAAGAGTATTGAATATACTGGGCAAATGAACAAGCATATGTCTTAGCAAAATTGCAGGCAGAGTGCTCTTTAGAAGTAAGTATGATGAAAATTTAACTCACACACTTTGGACGTGCTGTTATGGGGGCCATTTCTTGGAAAGGATCATAATACTTGGAAAGTTGGAGGGACAGTGACAGAGGACAATCCTTAATGAGGTAGATTTATGCAGTGATCACATCATCAATAGGTTCAAGCATTTCAAAGAGGAGGAGGATTATAGGAGATAGGACAGGGTTTGTATCTGTTTTTCTCATGGTTGCTATGAGTTGTACTCAACTAGAAGGCACCTAACAAACACTTGTGATTTTTCAACTGCGTTGTCTTTGCAAAAAATGTTTTCTTTGTAAAATATGTTGATTGCCATCGAGTTGAACATGACTCATAATGACCCTATGAACAAAATGTCTGAAGCCTTTCTATAACTATCGTCATTTATCAAAGTTCATAGAGTTTCTAGGAGCATGATGTATAGGAAGTGGATGCCATTCCTGCTTCCAAATATACTTCACATAATAAAAGGGTTATTTTTTTCAATGTGTTCTAAATGTTTTCACTCAGACTTTTTGCAGATAAATATAAAATGTTGGTCCCAATGAAATTTGCAAAAATTAATGGTACACCATAATTTGCAATTTACTTAAGATAGGACATATTTTTCAAGGAAGATGTACAAATTCTTAATAAATGCATGAAGAAATACTCTAGTTAGTTTTCTTTTAAAATTCATTGTGTTCAAGTAAATATAGAGAAAACTATATTCTAAATACTTTGGTTACATTGTAAGGAGGGACAAGTCCTTGGAGAGGGACATCATGCTTGGGATGGTGGAGGGATGGCACAGGAGGGGAAGACCCTCTATGAGGTGGATTGATTGAGTGACTGGGGCAATCGGGATGGGAGTGTCAGAGGCAGTGCGATTGGCACAGGATAGAGCAGGGTTTAGGGCTGTTGTACATAGGGTTGCTATCTATGAGTTGCAAGCGACTCAACGGCACATAACAATAACAATGTCTTCAATGCAGCTTCTATTTCCTCCTCCATTATCATTGGTTCCTGTTCACATGGTGGTGGTTGTTTGTTGTTGTTGTTGTTGTTGTTGTTGTTGTTGTTGTCATGTGCTGTTGAGTCGCTTGTGACTCATAGCAACTCTATGTACAACAGCCCTGAAATCTGCTCTATCCTGTGCCAACTTTATTGTCTCTGACACGTCTACCTCAATACTCCAGTCACTGTATCAATCCATCTTATCAATCCATACCTCTCTTTCTCCATCTCTCCACCCTTCCAAGCATGAAGTCCCTTTCCAAGGCCGGGTCTTTTCTTGCAAAAAGCCCAAAATATGTCATACTAAGCCTCAGAATCCTTACCTCCAAGGAGCAGCTTGGCTTCACCTGTAGGATAAACCCGTTTGTTATCTTTGCAGTCCATGGTATATTAAACACTCTTCTCCAGCACCACAGCTCAAAGGCATCACTTCTCTTTCTGTCATCCCTAGTCATTTTCCGGCTCTTTGATGCATAGCAACAATTGTGAAGACTATGGTCTGAATTGGGCACACCTTAGTCTCCAGACTAACGTCATTCCTCTTCCTTACTTTGGAGAGGTCTCTGACAGCAGACTTTCCCAATGCAATTTGGGCACCAATTTGGCTACTGGTGTCAAGAGTGTTGATTGTGGAGCCAAGCAAATTGAAACTATTAACAATCTCAATCTCTTTACCATTCATCACAATTCTGCCAATTTACCCAATGGTGAGAATCTTTGTTTTCTTGATGTTGAGCTTCAACCCATATTGAAGGCTGCAATTCTTGATCTCCTCAAAAAAGCGCTTCAGGTCTTCCTCAGTTTAAGCAAGCAGGGTTGTGTCATCTGCATAATACAGGTTGAGGATGAATCTTCCTCCAATACAGATGTCACTTTCTTCCTCATAGAGCCCCGCCTCTCGGATGATTTGTTCTGTATGGTATGGAGACAGAATACATCCCTGGTGTACACACTTCCCAATTTTGAACCATGCAGTATCTGACTTCCTCCTGGTCCAAGTATAGTTTTTACATAAGAAGAATCAAATGTCTGGGATTCCTATTCTTCTCAAAGTTGTATTCTCACCCTGGCCCACTTAACCACTTCACTGTAGGTAAATGCCCAATCACAGGCATTCATGGGCTAGGGTGGAGAGTTAAAATAGTTCAATATGGATTG
>NW_006399938.1:2219028-2220712 GCF_000299155.1 Elephantulus edwardii | reverse complement strand
AGGATAGAAGGAGAATTGATGCCTTTGAGCTGTGGTTCTGGAGAAGAGTATTGAATGTACCATGGACTGCCAAGAAAACAAACAGATTCATCCTTGAGAGGGTTAAACCAGGCTGGTCCTTGGAAGCAAGGATTCTGGGGCTTCATCTGACATACTTTGGACATGTTGTAAGGAGGGACTGGTCCTTGGAGAGGGACATCATGACTCAGAGGATGGAGGGATGGTGCAAGAGGGGAATACCTTCTATGAGGTGGATTGATTCAGTGACTGGGGTAATCGGGATGGGTGTGTCAGAGGCAGTGCAGTTGGCACAGGATAGAGCAAGGTTTACGGCTGTTGTACATAGGGTCGCTATGAGTCGCAAGCGACTCGACGGCACATAACAACAGCAACAATCCAAGCCATTATCTGTGATAGTAGCAGTAATGGTACCAAAAGACATGGTGCTTTGGATAAATCTACCGTCAATAGCTAAAGTGCTAAGAAACATTGACTTCAGTTTAGAGACTGAGGTATGCCTATACCAAATCATGGTATTTTCAAGGACTTCCTATGCATGTGAAAGTTGGACAATGAATAAGGCACATTAAAAAGTTGATACCACCATGAACTTTAAAATATCAAACAAATCTGTCTCAAAGTGAGTGTAACCAGAATGCTCCTTTCAGACAATCACAGTGAACCTTCATCTCATAACTCTGTATGTCGTGTCAGAAGGCACGCATCTTTAGAAGAAGACTTCATAGTTGAAAAAGTAGAGGACAGTCAAGAAACGAAGATCCGTAGGGAAACTGTGTTGCTGACATTGTTTACAATAATGGTCTTGAGAATAGCAGTGACTGTGGGATGGCAAAGAACAGAGCAAGGTTTGATTTATTGTTCATAGGATCACTGTGAGTCATAGTTGACTAAATGAAATCTAATAACAACTTTATGCAGATGATCTGTGTGCGGACATGGCTGACACCATTCTTTATGTAATGTTGGTGTCTGTAAACATGTCTGAGGTTAAGGTAATATTTTATCTTTTATTTTTCTTTTTTTAGATTGAAAATCTAAGTAATTCTATTTTCCTTCTAATGAACTTAAATAACGTTACCTAGGTAACTTTCAATGTGTGCTCTTTTGTTTTGAGGTAAGTCATTCCTTCATTTCAGAAGGTTTTGGGTGTTTTTTCCTGTAGTGTATAATTTATTTTTGTTTTTCTGCCTGGAAATAGTTCTACTTATTTATATGTGAGAATATTGTGTGTGTTTCTCTTTCTATCTACGATTTTTGTAATTAAAAAAATATTCTTTGCCTTTTACTGTGATTATCTTGATTCAGTTTTTTATTTAAGCGATTTAGTGTTTAGGTGAGATTAGTGTCCTGGAGACTGAATTTGTTCTAGAGGATGCTATTTTAGAAATTATATTATAGAAACTATATAGTCAGGTCATTTCTTGCTATACAGATCATATTTGACTCTAGAAGGTCAGTCCAAAATATCTGACTGTTCTTGTTGCCTTAGTGGACAGAAAGTTATGCTACCAAGTCCAAGGTGGATGGTTTTAATCTGTGGCCCTCAAGACTGGTTCAAATTGGTTTTTTGTCAAACTTTCTTCTAGGTGGTATAGCACTGGTCTGTGCATTGCTGTAAAGAGGTAACTCGTGGTTGTTGCGATGCTAAACACTATGACACTGA
>NW_006399938.1:2207313-2218028 GCF_000299155.1 Elephantulus edwardii | reverse complement strand
TTGCCTCCAGAAACCCTATGAACCTGGAGAAAGGATGGAAGTCACACAAGTGTTGAGGAGGACTTTTCTTCTTAGGATAGCTATGAGTCACCTGTGACTTAATGGAGCTTAACAACAGTAACATCAAAATAGAGAGTGATCAGTTGGCCCAGTGGACAGAAAGCGATGCTACAAGCCAAAGGTGGGTTACTTTTAATCCGCGGCCCTCAGGCCTGTCTTTCATTGTTTTTGTTCAAACATTCTTCTAGGTCGAATAACCCTGGTGTGTCCACGTGCCGTACAGTGGTAACTTGTGGTTGCTGTGAAGCTGAACACTGTGACACTGATGTGTCAAATGCGTTAATGGTTACCCATGGCGGACAATGTTTGGTGGAACTCCCCGATTAAAGCAAGCTTGGAAACAGGAGTGGCATCCACTTCCATAATAGCTTGCCTCCAAAAACCCTATGAACCTGGAGAGAGGATGAAAGTCACATAAGTGTTGAGGAGGTCTTTCCTTCATAGGGTCACTATGAGTAGCCTGCGACTCAATGACACTTAACAACAACATTGTTGCACATTTTTCTCCTTACATCCCCCAGTCCCTGTTCATTTGTTTTACACTAGTTTGCTAACAAGATCCTATACATTGTGTTTCACACAATCCTCCATTCATATCGTGTTTTCTGCAATCATTGCATGCATTATGTTTTATAAAATCACTGTTTGAACTTACTCATCATTACCAAACTTTTCAGAGACCCTCTGGATCCTTTCCACTTCCTTCACCCCCTCCCTCTCTCTTCTCATTGAATTGTGCAACCCTAAGGTTTCGCCCCTACCCATCCTCATCCCTCTGTTTCCACCCTTTCCCCATGTTACTCTACATACATGGTTTACTAGTTATCCTCCTAGTTTTACAATAATGGTCGTATGTACTATTTGTCCTTATGAGACTGTATAAGTTCACTCAACATAATGCTCTCCAGACCCTTGCAAGTTATGTAATATTTTTTAAAATCACTGCTCCTGAGTGCTGCATAGTATTCCTTTCTGTGAATATACCACCATATTTCAGTCCATGCAGTTGCAATTGGACAGTTGAGCTGTTGCCATGATATTGTGATGGTGAATAATGCTGCTATGAACATTGGTGTACAAATCCCCGTTTTTGTCTCAGTACTAATTTTCTTGAGTTATGTTTCTAGTAGTGAATGGCTGGTTCATACAGAGTTTCTATGTTCATTTTTTTTAGAAAACACCAAACTGTCTTCCAGAGTGGTTGTATCATTTTACAATCCCACAAACAATGCATCAGAGTTCTTATCTCTTCACATTCTCTGCAATATTTATTTCTTACTGCCATGCTAAACATTGGCACTGTTACTAGGGTAAGATGGTATCTCATTTTGGTTTAGGTTTGCATATCTCTTATTTCCAGTGATTTTGAGCATTTCTTTAAGTGTCTGTTGGCCATCTGAATGTCTTCCTTTGTAAAAAGTATTTCCATGTTTTTGTCCATTTCAAAGTTAGTCTTTTCCTTCTGGAGGCCCAGGAGTACTCCGTAAACTTTTGTTATGAAACCCTTGTCTGAGATAGTATTGCCAAATGTTTGTTCCCAGTCAGTAAGATTACTTTCCACCCTGTTGAGAAAAATTTTTGATGAGCACAGAGATTTAATCTTTAGAAGTCTCCCATCCTCAAATTCATCAATCTTATTCTCCTCAGGTTGTGCATTTTGACAGTTTCTTATACCATAGAATAGGCCATCTAAACCATAGAATAGGCCATTTAAGCTTTATCTCAATCTGTTTGGTCTTTACTCCCAGTTCTCTGGTCTACCTTGACTTGATTTTTTGTGTATGATATGAGATGTGGATCCTGTTTCAGCTTTCCGCAGGTAGAAGTCCAGCAGGTAGAATGGCATCACTATTTATTGAAGAGGTTAACATTTCTCCCTTTGATAGATTTTATTTCCTTGCCAAATATCAGTTGACTATGGAGAGCTTGGTCCATTTCTGGGTTCTCAATTATATTCCATTAGTCTATTTGCCTGTCATTGAACCAGTGCCATGCTGTTTTGGCTATTATCACTTTGTAGTAGGTTTTGAGGTCAAGGAGTTCTATGCTTCCCATTTCATTTTTGGTTTTCAGAAGTGCTTTGTTTATACGGAATCTCTTTCCTCTCCAAATAAACCTGGCAATTTCCCTTTTGATCTCCTTAATAAGTGAATTTGGTATCTGGATTGAGATTACATTAAACATGTAAATTGTTTTTGGTAAGATTGTTATTTTCACAATATTGAATTTTCCTATTTATGAACAGGGCACATTTTTCTATTTCCTTAGGTCTTCTATTGTGCCTTACAGAAAGGTTCTGTAGGGGTTTTTTTTTGTACAGGTCTTTTGTGTATCTAGTTAGGTTCACTCCCAAGTATCTCAATTTGTGGTTGGCTATTGTAAATGGTATTGATTTCTTGGTTCCTTCTCTGAGCTCTCTTTGTTACTTTAGTGGAATCACATTGATTTTTAAGTATTGATCTTATATCCTGCTACTCTACTAAATTGATCTACTAGCTTAGCTCTAAGAGCTTTTGTTGAGTCTTTGGAGTTTTATGTGTACACTATAATGTCAACCATAATTAAGAATAGTTTAATCATCTCTTTGCCAATCTAGATGCCTTTTATTTGCTTCTCTTGACATATTTCCCTAACAAGCACTTCCAATACAATATTGAATAGAAATGGTGAAAGTGGGAACCTTTGTCTGGTCCCTGTTTGCAAGAAGAATGCTTTTAGTCTTTCCCCATTGAAAATGTTATTGGCTCTGGGTTTTGAATATATACTTTTCACTCTCTTGAGGAAATTTCCTTCTTTCCCAATTTTCTGAGTGTCTATATCAGGACAGGGTGTGAGATTTTGTCAAATGCCTTTTCTGTGTCAATTACTAAAATCATATGATTCTTGTTATTTGCTTTGTTAATACAGCAAATTTTGTTGATTATTATTCTTATGTTGAACCATCCTTGCATAATTCTGTGAACCCCACTTGGTCATGGTGAATTATTATTTTGATGTACTTTTTATTCTATTTGCTAGGATTTTGCTAAGGATTATTGCATCTCTATTTATGAGGTATATGGTACGTAGTTTTCTTTCTTGGGTAATATCTTGCCTGGTTTTGGTATTAGGGTTATGCTAGCTTCATAGACTGACTGGCTCCAGGAGTGTTCTTTCTTTTTCTATTTTTTGAAAAGCTTAATATGAATTGGATGATAGATCTTTTCTGAATGTTTGGTAAACCTCAGCTGTGAAGTCATTTGGTACAGGATTATTCTTATGGGCAAGTCTTTTTATAACCTGCTCAGTTTCTTCTTTTGTGACGGGTCGTTTCAAGTGTTCTACATCTGTCCTTGACAATCTGAATCATTTCAAGGATTTTGCCCATTTATTCTAGCTTTTATTTTGGCAGAGTACAATTTTTCATAGTATTCCTGTATTATTGATTTCATCTGTTCTGTTTTGTTGTCACCTCTACCATTTCTTATTCAAGTTATCTGTGTCATCTCTTTTATTTTGTTAAGTTTTCCAGAAGTTTGTCAATTTTTGCTCCTGATAGATTCAATTGTTTTTCTGCTTTCTATTTCATTGATATCAGCTCTTGTTCTTTTATCTTCCTTTCTTCTAGAGGCTGGAAAGTTAGATTGTTGTTCTTTTTCTATTTGAGGAAAGTTTTGAACTAGATCATTAATTTTGCTTCTTTCTTTATTTTTCATGTGTTTGCCTGCTGTTATGAACTGCCTGCTGAGGATTACCTTAGCTGCTTCCCAGAGGTTTTGTTACATTGTATTTTCATTATCTTTTATTTCAATGAACTTTTTATTTCATTCTTTATTTAATTAAATCGTGTTCTAGCAGAGTGTTATTTAGCTTCCACATTGGTGTCTTCATAAGATTTATCCTCTTGTTGTAATGTCTAGTTTTAAGGCATTGTGTCCTGAGAAGATATTTTGTATTGTTTCAATGTTTTTTAATTTGCTGAGGCTTGCTTTTTGCCCTAATTTGTGATCATTTATGGAGAATGTACCATATGCACTTGAAAAGAAAGTGAATTGAGTTTTAGTTGCAGACAGTGCTTGAAATACCTCAATAAGGTGGAGTTGGCTGGATGTATGGTTTAGATAATCTTCTTTCTTGTTAAGTTTCTTTTGAGTTGGCCCATCCTATGTCAAGAGTGTTCTGTTAAAGTCTTCTATCACTATTGTGGTGCTGTCTGTTTCTTTTCTAATTTGCTTAATAGTTGTTTTAGGTGTTTAGCAGGTCTATTATTTGGTGCGTATATGTTAACCAATGTTATGTCTTCTTGATCAACTGTGCCTTTAATCATTATATAGTGCCCTTCTTTATCTTTTATGATGGTTTTTATTCTGAAGTCTATTTTATCAGAGATTAGTATTGCCACTCCTGTTTCGTTTTGTTGTTTTGTTTTGTTTTTCCTCATTGCCGTTTGCTTGGTATCTTTCCTCCCTAGCCTTTGATTTTGAGTTTATCTTTCTCTTAGTTTATTAGATGTGTCTCTTGTAGACAACATATTGATGGGCTTTGTTTATTGTTTTGTTTTATTTTTTATCCATTCTGCTGCTCTTTTTCTCTTGGCTGATGCAATTAGTCCATTAACATTATTTACAGGCCAGGTTTTATCATTGCCCTTTTGCTGTGCTTCTTTTTATGTTGTTTCTTGTTACTATGGTCCATCCACTTTCATCTGGTGTTTCTGTGAGAAAGACTTCCCTTAAAAGTTCTTCTAAATTTGGTCTTTTTTTCACAAATTCCTTAAATTTTCTGTTTCTGCAAAGGATGTGATTTCTCCTTCATATTTGATGAAGAGCTTTGCTGGGTACAGGATCCTCAGTTGGCAATTGTTTTATTTCAACTCTATATGCCAATCCATTGTCTTTTTGCTCTTTTGACTTATGCTGAAATATCAGAATTCCTGTTTTTCCTTTTTAGGTGACCCTTTGTTTTCACTATTCTGTCCTTGTTTTTTATTTTGGAGAATTTGACTATGATATGCTTTGATGCTTTCCTTTTTAGTCTAATCCATTTGGTGTTCACTGTACTTCAGGGTTGATGTGCAGTGTAGATGGTCGATGTGTGGTGCCTAATTTTAATTTTTTATAGGTTTTGTAAGAATGTCACTGGAGAGACTGCCATGACTGATGAATTACATAGTGTCCATAAACTTAATAGTGCTTAACTAATCTATATGCTTATGGAAAATATAAAAGACCAGGGGAAACAACTCAATGAAAAGCAGCTGCTGAGAGTTACCACAATTGACAGTCAAGAGAGCTTTTGAGAGATGCTACAAGCTTCAGTGATTTCTAAAGCGTAGGTTAAACAGGAAGCAGTTGTGAAAGATGATAGTCCAAATATAGCTCCTGAAGAAAGTAAATGTCTGGCAATTTTAATCAGATTGTAGGAATCCAATAACGTATGGAGACATGACATCCAGGGAGAGAATATAAATTGTTAATTTTTCCCAAATACTCTAAATTCTGGAGATAAAACAAAATACATGTAACTTAGTATAGTCAGGATTTCTATTTTTATATTTTACACTCATTCATAGTATCCTAGTGTATAATATAGCCTGAAAAAATTAAGTTACCTTAAAAAAGTAAATAGACACACAGAAGGAGGTTGGATGTGGGGCATAACAATAGGGTCACTCAATTTGACAAGTGAATTGAGGGTGGGTTATGGGAATGGGTTATGGGTTATGGAAATGTGAAAGATTCAGTGTGAAAAACAATGTATATGAATATTGTAAGTAAATCAGCATAAAATAAAAAGCTTATTTTAATAAATAAATAAATAGACAAATATATCTGCAAAGTGTGGAGTCCCTAATTGCTCAATAGTTGATTTTTTAAAAATTTATTCTATTTTATACTGGCTTACATACAAACTTCATAAAGTTCATATACACTGTTTTCATACCAAACCTTTCCTCTTTACTTTACCAATCCCTCCCTCTACCCATCAAATTGTGTTACCCTATGTATAAACCCCCCCCCACTTCAATCCTTGTACATGCTCTAAAATAATGGTCCTATGCAGTATTTGTCTTTTTGAGACTGAATTAGTTTACTTAGCATAATGCTTTCCAGTTCCTCACATGTTATGTAGTAATTTACAAAACCATTGCTCTTGTGTACTGCATAGTATTCCACTGTGTGAATGCACCATAATATCTCAATCTAGTCCATTGTGGCTGGACATTTGGGTTGTTTCTAAGTTCTTGTGATGGTGAATAATGGTACTATGAGAATTGGTGTACAAGTCTCTGTTTGGGCCTTAGTTCTCATTTCCTCAGAGTATGTTCCAAGCAGTGGAATAGCTAGCTGGGTCATATGCAATCTCTATGTCCAGCTTTTTGAGAAAATGACAAATTGCCTTCCAGAAAGGTTGTACCATTGTACAATCCCACAAAAATGTGTAAGAGTTTCTATCTCACTACTTTTTCTCCAACATTTATTATTTCATTCCCTGATAAACTTTGCCACTACTATTGGCATAAGATTGGTATCTCTTTGTAGTTTTTATTTGCATCTCTTTAATTGACAGTAATAGCATGCTTCTAGAAATTTATGAGCTTGGAGAAATTATGAAAGTTATACAAGTGCTCAGGTCTTCTGTTCGTCAGATCGCTATGAGTCATCCTACAACACAACAGCACTTAACAATAACCACGAGAGAGTTCTATTGGCCTACTGAACAGAGAGTGATGTTACCAAGCCAAAAGTGGGTGATTTTAATCTACAGCCCTCAGGCTTTGTTTTAATTCTTGTTGGTCAAACACTCTTCTAAGTGGTATAGCACTAGTTTGTCTATTTACTGTACAGAGATAACTCATGGTTGCTATGATGCTAAACACTGTGACACTGATGTGTCAAATGCGATAATGATTATCCATGGTAGATAGTGTTTGATGGAGCTCCCCGATTAAACAAGCTTGGAAGCAGGAGTGATATCCACTTCCAAAGTAGCTTGCCTCTGGAAACTCTATGAACTTGGAGAAGCAATGAAAGTTATACAAGTGTTCAGGTCTCGTTCATAGGGTCATGATGAGTCATCTACAACTTGATAGCAAGTAGCAACAAAAAAAGTCCTTGACATTCTCTCTATTCTGCACTGCAGGCTTGTAGGAGTCTCACCTTGAAGTAGTCCCCTGACATCAACCCTATAGGCCTTCTTTGTAAATGAAGTTGCTGAGTGGTGTGAGATCAGGTGCTCTACTCAAGCAGTTTCTCATGCAGCTTTTCTCCTGGAACTTAATGTCTTCCTTTATCTCTGGAGTGGCACAAAAATAGATATCAAGGCTGCCAGCTCAAGTAGCTTGTGTGCAAGGAGTCTCAAATCAGCCATCCCGATTTTTTGCAGAGGGCTAAAAAATCCCTTCCCTCTCTCTGAGGTTTGTTTACGAAAATCTCTTGTTCTGTTTGGCATCTGGGATGGCCCTACAGCCACTGAGACAAGAACCTTCAGTTTGAGGTACCTACAATCTCGGGGATGCCTCAGTCCTGTCTCCCCACTATCAATGGAGAGTGCTTGCTCTTGGACAGAGCCCCACCCCTCCTGACCTTTTCTCCTGCTGCCTGGTGTGCTCCTCTTTCTCTGGAGTGGTGGAAGATCAGACCTCAGCCTGGGCCACCTGTATGCAAAGGCTTGAGGGTCAATGCTGTTTCCCAGGGAGCCAAGAAAATTCTTTCCTCTGCACAAAGTTCTGTACACTAAAGCCTCTTGTCCTATTTTGTCCTTGTGATGGTCCTCCAGCCACAGAGGCAAGGAATCCCAGATAGTAGTACCTACAACCCCTGGGACACCTCAGTCATGTCTCCCCACAAACAATGAAGAGCGCTAGCTCTTGCCTTTCCTGACTTTTTCTCCTGATGCTTAGCGTGCTGCTTTGTCTCTGGTGTGACAGGAGATCAGACCTCAGCCTGGGCTGCCTATATCAGAGGCTCACGAGTCAGCTCTGTGTCCCAGGGAGCCAAGAAAATTAGTTCTTCCACAAGTGAAGTTCTGTACACTAAAGTCTCCTATCCTGTTTGCAACTCAATTGTTTTTAAAACAGGATGTCATATTGCCTTCTTTCCCTCTGAAATGTAAATCACATATAGATTTCTATAATCAACAACAGTAAAAGAACTACACTTCATGCATTTTTAAGATAATTCAATTGTGACTATTTGGTGATTCATCATAAGCCCAAGGCTTAGAACAGTAGATTTATGACAGATGTAGTCTAGGAACATGCTAAATCTTCATTCTTCCGTTCTCTCCAAACTTTTTTCCTATATTAATTAAAATATAGCTACCTAGAGAAAAAAAGAAATCATGAATGCATAAATCTTGGTAAAAAGAACTTGAGTAGACTGAGATTTGACTGTTACATTCTCTATCTTGTTCAAAGTTATTATTTAAAGACCTTCAACGTGAAAATGAATTACCTTTTATTTCACAAGGCGGAATTGAAAACTTGAGATAATGTCTTTAACATAGTTTCCATTTTTTTTACATTCTGAGATCAATATTTCACTCTTTAAATCAGTTCTTTCCTTATTCTCATTTTCATTAAGTATGAACTATCTCATTGTTGAATTTTTATGCATAGCTGACCCTATATTGGGTTCCAGCGCTGAAAAGTGTATGGGAGGAAATTACTTGTCTTTCTCCTACAAAGCCACTTGTTGATTTGAACCACCAAAGGAGCATTGTCTTTGTGTTAGCAACCTTCTCTGGACTATGCCAATAGAACTGCCTGTGAATCAGGTACTATTGTATAATATTGTTTGTTCTCTTGGTCGTCAATAAGATGTTCATTGTTCCTTTCTAACTCCACAGCTCAAAGACTTCAATTCTTTTTCTGTCATCCTTATTCATTTTCTAGCTCTCAGATGCATAGCTAGTAATCAGAAAGACTATGGCCTGAATCAGACACACCTTAGTCTTCAAACTGATGTACTACTCCTCAATAATTTGGAAGGGTTCCCAACTGCAGATTTTTCCAGAAATGTGTCTACTTATTTCCTGACCGCTGGTACCAACATTGTTAATTGTGGATTCAAGCACGAGAAAACGATTGTCAGTTTCAGTCTCCTCTCCATCCATCATGATACTGCCTATCAATCGATCCAGTGGTAAGTTCTTTGTTTTCCTGACATTGAGATACAATCCATACCAAAAGCTGCATTCCTTGATGTTCTGCAACAAGTACTTCAAATTCTCTTCACTTTCAGCAAGAGAGGTTGGGTAATCAGCAAAACGCAAGTTATTGATGTGTCTCCCACATTTCTCCTCATAGAAAAGCTGATTAACTGTTTCTGATCTCTTTTAAAATCAGCCTACGTTGGGATCCTCTTGTGTAAGCAAACAGGATCTAGTGGTGCGCCTTAAAAGTTGGTTGAGTCCTGGAGAGTGAGTGCTTTTTATTTACTTGAAATCTGGATGTAAACTGTTTTGGCACTTCTGATTATGTTAACAATCAAGTCTAACCTGATTAACTGTTTCTGATCTGTGGGTAGGAAGTTGATTAACTTTCTGATCCCATTTACAATCAGATGTAGGTAGAAAGCCTCTTGTGTAGGCTACAACCCTGAAGAACACCATTCTTGATGTTAAATAATGCCATGTTCCCTTTCTTTGTTCAGACTCCAGCTTCTTGATATAGATATAAGTTCAATATGAGCATGATTAAGTATCTACGATTTCCATTCTTCTCTAGATTACTCATCATTTGTTATGATGCACAGTCAGATGGGTTTGTACAGTCATTAAAATACAAATAGACATTCTTCTGGTATTTTTTTTTTATTTTCAGTCAGGATTCATTTGACTTCGGTAATGATATTCCAGGTGCCAAAAATTCTTTTAAACTTCACTTCAACTTCTGGCATTCTTTTGTCTTAATGCTGTTTTTGTACTCTGTCTAGATCTTTAGTACTTTGCTTACATCTTCAACAATATTTTGCTTGCATACAGTAGTAATAACACTGTTAGATAATTTCCACATTTTGTTGGATCACCTTTCTTGGGAATTGGAAAATATATTAATCTCTTCCATTCAACTAAGCAAACAGCTGTCCTCCAAATTTCCTCATATAGACTAGTGAGCACATTCAGGTTTGCATCTATTTCATGAAATATGTCAATTAGTATCCCAACAACTTATGCAACCTTATTTTTCACCAATGTCTTCAGAGTACCTTGAATTCCTCTGTTTATTACCATTGTCTCTTGTTCACATGATACTTCTTGAATTTTTTCAATGTCAACCAATTCTTTTCTGTTATAGTGTCTCTGTGGAATTCCTTCCATCTTCTCTTGATGCTTTCTGGATCATTCAATATTTTTCCCATAGTATCCCTTGGTATTATAACTTGTGGTTGGAATTTGTTTTGCAGTTCTTTCAACTTCAGAAATTCCAAGAGAATTCTTCTCTTTTGTTTTCTCCACCTCTAGTTCTTTGTACATTCCATTATAATATTTATCAGTATTTGGGCATAATATGAAATTATTCCAAATTAAATGGTAAGTAAGAAATAAATGATAATGCTGTTGTTTGTTGTTATATGCCATCAAGTCGCTTGCCACTCATAGCAACCCTATGTACAACAGCCCTAAACTCCGCTCTGTCCTGTGCCAATTGCACTGTCTCTGACACTCCCATC
>NW_006399938.1:2203126-2204678 GCF_000299155.1 Elephantulus edwardii | reverse complement strand
TTGTTCATAAGGCTGATGAGTCATACCTAACTCAACAATGCCTAACCATTTAGGGTAGTAAACAAGATTATTGTAATAGAAATGTTGTGGCAATGGTGTGCAGTCATATTAATTCTGACTCAAAATGTCCTTTTGGACAGAATGTTGTTGTAATATGATGTTGAGTTGCTTGCAACTTATAGCGACCCTATAAACAATAGCTGTGAATACTGCCCAATTCTGAGTTAATCTCACTCTCTCTGACACACTTAACTCCATTACTCCACTTATTATGTCATTTCATATCATCTAGGGTCTTTCTTTCCTGTACTGATCCTCCACCTTTCCAAGCATGATGTCCTTCTCCAAGGACTGGTCCCTTCTGACAACGTGCCCAAAGTTTATGAAATGAAGCTTCAAAATCATGGCCTCCAAGGAGCAAATGGCTTTCTCCCTTTCTGGGGCAGATCTGTTTGTTTTCTTGGCAATCCACAAATCTCTTTTCCAGTACCACATCTCAAAGGCACTGATTCTTCTCCTACCCTTCTTAGTCATCGTCCAGCTCTCTGACGTATAACAAGTAAAGGTGAAGATTTACAATCTGGATCAGGTGCACCTTAGTCTCAAGACTGAATATTAATAATTAATAACAGAGTTGAAATTGGGAGAGAAATAGTGTGAATCTAACAATCAATTAGCACTCACTAGCTCCCTGCTGTCAAGTGGGTGATATTATGACTTATAAGGACCCTCTCTCTCTACTGGGTTTCTGAAACCTTTGTCATTGATTGGAGGAAGCTTCCATCTTTCTTCCACAGATCTGTAGGTGAATTCCAACTCCAGAAAAAGTGCAGCCTTTGAGTTAGCAGTACAACACGCTATGGATTTTATCACCATATCTCCCTAAAATACATTCAAGTAAAAGAAAGTCCAATAGCAAAGTGGCACAATTTTATTACAAATTCAAAACAGCTAGATATTTCCTATGATTTCATGAAATATTCTTGATAGCATCTTATAAATATTTCTTATTGTTATTGCGGTTATGTGTTGTCAAATTGACTATGATTCATAATAATCCTATGTACAATACCTCTAAACTCTACTTTGTGCCAATTTCACTGTCTCTGACATACCTATCCTCATTACCTCCAGTTACTGTGTCAATTCAGCTCATCTGGGATCTTCCTCTCCTAGGCTGTCGTTCGACCATTAGCAAGCATGGTATCCTTCACAAAAGACTTATTCCTTACTGGTTACATGCCCAAAGTATATGAGATGGAATCTCAAAATCCTTGCTTCCAAGGAGCAGCTTGGTTTCTCTCCAGGTCGTAACTGTTAGTTTTATAGTTAGCAGTCTATAGTGGTTGTTGTTGTTATGTGCCGTCGGGTTACATAGTGACCCTTTGTACAACAGCCCTAAACTCTGCTCTGTCCTGTGCCAATCACACCATCTTCGATACACCCATCCTGATCACCACAGTCACTGAATCAATCCACCCCATAAAGGGCCTTCCCATCCTGCACTGTCCCTCCACCTTACCAAGCATGATGTCCCTCTCCAAGGACTGGT
>NW_006399938.1:2182470-2202426 GCF_000299155.1 Elephantulus edwardii | reverse complement strand
ACTGCCTCTTGGTCTAAGTATAGGTTTCTCATTAGCACAATCAGGTGTTCTGGGATTCTCATTCTTCTCAGAGTCAGCCACAGATTGTTATGATCCACACAGTCAAATGCCTTTGCGTAGTCAATGAAACACAGATATACAAAACTGTCTACACACCAGTTCTTCAGGACACATCACGTTAGCTCAGAAAGCATTGCCACTGAACTTAAGAGACACTGGTCACAACAAAAGAAACTGTCAGAAGCCAACGTATTTGGAATCACAGAAGCCAAGGAAGCTTCAGATATAAAATATCATATCAAGGGCGGGACAACGGGAGATAGATCTTGAAGGGAGTGGGTAGAAGTGGATGGGCATCCTGGTGGATGTGGGAGCAGGGAAATAAGTGACTAAAGACACGTGTACCAAGGGCAGGGACAACACTGATACGAATGGTTAACTACACAATAAGGGATATAGCTTTCATTTTTCTGTAAAATGGAGGTCTGTTTTATACTTCTCTAAATCTAACATTCAGATTAAGACAGACTAGGAAGAGGATTGGCCATCCACTTCTGAAATAGTAGGCCTCCAAAAACCCATCTATAGTCTATATTATGTTCAAAAATATTCTCCAACACCATAAGTCTTAGAACATAAGCCTCCATATACATTACATCCCCCAGCATAGCACAATGTAAAGAGCAAGAACTGAAGAAATATTAAGTTTATCAATTATCATATATTGATCCATCTGAATTGGGGTGATGATGAAGAATATTGAAAATAGCATAGGCTTCCAGAATAACAAACAAATCTGTCCTGGAAAAAGCATAGTCAGATCTCCCTTAAAAGCAAAGATGGTGATATTTTGTCTCATATATTTTGGACATGTCATTAGAGTGAAATAAAACTTGGAAAAGGACATCACAGCTGTCATTGAGGGTCTTTTAATATTGAGGAAGACACTCAATGAGACAGATTAACACAATGGCTATTTAAATGGACTCATACACACATTATTGTAGGGATGGCACAGAACCAATCAACTCTTTATTCTATCAAATCTAGGGTTATTGTGAACCAGAATAGAATATAATAACAAAAATATTTTTAAATAATATATAGCTGAAATTAAGTACCTTTTTATCTCATAAATATTGATTCTTCTCTCCACTTAGTCCAGAAAAAAAATTTAAGTGGCTTAAAAAAGATCAATGAAAATAGTAAATGTTGAGAAAAATAAAAGGAACTATTATGTCAGAGATGTAACTGTAGCATGGTGGGAATATAATTTTATTGTATAAAAATAATAAATATAAGGAGTGTGGACTAAAAATATGTATAACATCTTTTAAAAAGTATTATACTTTATGGTCTGTTGATTTCCACTTTTCAAATCACCCTTATGCAACAGGATTAATAAACTCATTAATAAACAAAACACATTTTCCCCACAGTGACATCATCTTTAAAAGGAGTGCTTTAAAGCATTTCCCTTAATTAAATTGGCATAACTCAGCAAAAGAAACTATGAACATAATAACTTTGAAATTCATACTAACAAACCCAGAACCTAAGATTAAAAACATCTGCCTCTAATAAAAGAAAACTTGCAGATTTTGTATTTAACCACTTTCGAATGATACATAATACCAGGCAGTACAATAGTTAAGGTATTGTGAGGTGCTGTCAAGTGCACTGTCTCGTAGTGCCCTTATGTACAATTAAACAAAACCCTGCCTGATTATTGTCCTTTCTGTGTCATTTCACATAGAAGATTTTCTTCTTTTCCTTCACTTATATTTTTCAAAATATAATTTCCTTTTCTAGAAACTTGCCTCTCCTGAAAACCTGCCAAAAGTTTGTGAACTGAAAATAATATTTTTAGGAAAAAATGATAAGAAGACTGTGTGGATTTTCATTTATTTGAAGAAAGTAAAATTTTGTTAATTATTACTTAAAACATCTTTTCCACTGCTTACTCATTTAAATATATTATCTTTTAAATGTCATTAAAATTTTCCAGAAATGGGTCAGTTCCAGAGATTTCTTAACTGTTATAGGTAGCTATGAGTCGCAAGCGACTCGATGGCACATAACAACAACAATAGGTAGCTATAAGCTCCCATGAGGACTGGAGTAGGATAACCACAATAAACAAGTGAATGCAACAGTTAGCCAGCAAGGAAAATAAGTTTATTATAGCAAAAAGCACCCCATTAGGGTTCTAAAAATTTCCTAGGCCTGATTGATTACCAAAGATGCTGACACAAAAGACAATTAAAAGGAAGAAGGAGAAAAAAATGTTCTCTAGGAGATGAAAACAGATTCCTCCTTCCACCTACACCCTTATTGTTGTTGTTAGGTGCTGTAGACAACTCATAGCACCCTATGAACGAAAGGCCTGAGCACTGTTCATACATAGAGTTTCCGGAGGCAAGCCATTTCAGAAGTGGATGCTGCTCCTGCTTCCAGGCTTGATTTAGTCGGGAAGCTCCAGCCAACACTGTCCACCATGGGTGACCATTACCACGTTTCGCACTTCACTGTCACAGTGTTCAGCATGACAGCAACCACGAGTTACCTCTGTAAAGCAACACACAGACCAGTGCTATACCACCTAGAAGAATGTTTGACACAGCCTTTTAGAATGAGGAAAAAGAGACAATTTGTTTTCTTCAGGCCCTGCTATATATTCCAGATGTTGCTAACAGGCACTGGTTGGTTCCTACAGGTGGTATTCCTGGTTTTGATTCTACTTCTGTTTGTTGGTTTGTTTTTTTTTTTAGGGGCCTGCCATATTTCCCTTAAATTAACCAGTTCTTAGAACTATCTACCACGCAATCTGATTGTCCAGCATGCACAGCTTTTTGAGATAGCAGTTCTCTAGTTCGGCCTTTGCAGCCATAAGAGTGTGATGACTTCTCCAGATTGAAGCTTGATGATGCCTGGATTTGGGACTTGCCAACTTCCACAACCATGTGAGACACTTCCTTGACCATTTGTGGGCTCTGTGAGATATTACCACTGATTATTACTGAACCTAGTGACCTGAGGAAGTGTACTGAGGGCAGGGGTGGGGACTGATGATAAAGAATTTTGAAGAGTTGAACATTTGGGACTTGTTTACCTGCACCTCACTGTGTTGATATTCCTAAGCAAAAATTTCTGTGTCATTGGTGACAGAATGAAGAGGTTCACTGGACCAAACAAGACTCAGTGGAATATGTGGTTTTGGTAAAAAAAGAGATAAACAGGAGAATAAGAAATGTTTGATTTCATAATGGGATAAAGAACATCCTTAGATTTAAGCAGTTGTTTTGTTGCAAGCTGTTCCCCAAAGCAAAAGCTATTCATGACAAAGAGAAGTGGTAGCCTTAGCTCCTGAGAAACTGGCTAATTGAGTGCATACGGAAATACAGAGTGGCAAGGTAAGGGTAAGACTAACTATTCATGGTATGTAATACAGTAATAGTTGCAATGTCTAGGAAAGAAAATGTAAGTCGCAGTGCACCAAGCCCAGATCTTATCTCAGGGCCAACCAGGAAAGGAAAAAATGTGTGGGAGCAAAAGGAAATTTCCCTACAACTTATAGTCACAAAGGAGGTAGTCCAGAAGGTGAAAAGATAAAGTTATGGCTGACTCTGAGAAGAATGTGAATCCCAGAACATTTGATTGTGCTAATGTGAAACCTATACTGGGACCAAGAGGCAGTCATCAGAACAGAGCAAGGAAACGTAGTTCAAAATCAAGAAGGGGGTCCATCCGGGATGTATTTTGTCTCCATACCTTTTCAATCTGTATGCTGAATAGATCATCCAAAATGTTGGGCTGTACAAGGAGGAATATGGCATCAGGATTGGTGGAAGAATCATCAACAACCTGTGTTCAGCGGATGACACAATCCTGCTTGCTGAACTGAGGAGGATCTGAAGCACTTGCTGCAGAAGGTCAAGGACTTCAGTCTTCAATATGGATTGAAGCTCAACATCAAGAAAGCAAAGATTCTCACCACTGGGCCAACTGGCAACATCAGTGTGGATGGTGAAGAGATTGAGATAGTTAACAGATTTCGTTTACTTGGTTCCACAGTCAACACTATTGATAACAACAGCCAGGAAATCAGGAGATGAATTGCATTGGGAAAGTCATCTGTGAGGAACCTCTCAAGAGTACTGAAGAGAAACAATGTCAGGCTGGAGACTAAGGTGCGCCTGATCCGTGCTCTAGTTTTCACAATTACATGCTATGCATCAAGAGTTGGACAGTGAATAGGGATGATAGAAAGAGAATTGATGCCTTTGAGCTGTGGTGCTGGAGAAGAGTGTTGAATATACTATGGACTGCTAGGAGAACAAACAGGTTTGTCCTGGAGAAGGTGAAGCTGGAGTGCTCCTTGGAGTCAAGGATTCTGAAGCTTCATCTGACATACTTTGGGCATGTTGCAAGGAGGGACTGGTCCTTGGAGAGGAACATCATGTTTGGCAGGGTGTAGGGGCAGCGAAGGAGAGGAAGACCTTCGATGAGGTGGATCGATTCTGTGACTGGAGTGGTGAGAATGAATGTGTTTGAGATGGCTAGGTTGGCACAGGATAGAGTAGCATTGTCGCTATGAGTCACAAGTGACTCGATGGTACATAGCAACAACAACAACAATCAAAACCAAGAGGTACAGTGAAAATTAATTGCTTCATTTGGTAGATCTGTTTAGACAGCTTCCTAAGGATCCATTACTAAACTGGACTGTGAGAGTAACTACTTTAGAGGCAATGTCTTTAGTTTTGAACGTTGCAGAATGGAAAAAGTATGTTTGAGTTGATATAAAACCAACTACTATAAACAAATGATGATTTAAAGATAAAGCAGAAGAAGACAGTCAACTTGTTGGAGAAGATAAGAGTCTGCAGTGAGATTCAAGAAGGGAATCTTTCCCTTTCTCCCTCTAGACTTTCCTCCTCACCCTCTAAATAACCAGTGGACCACCACAAAGGAAACAGATGATAGGCTGTTTATGCAAGCCATGCTGGAATCATTTTATGACGATCAAGATATTGATACAATGAGAATGCTGCTTACCCAGGACATGGAAGAAATAGCAATCAACAGGAGCCCTCATCCATGGGAACCCTGCATAACATTGCTACTGGAAAACAAAACAACAATCCAAAAATCCCTGTTAGATCTATTGACATAGCTTCTGCATGTGTCTAACAGATGCAAGAAACAGAAGTGTGACTTAAAGGAGAAAGAAGAAGCAATAGAAAAAGAACATACCTTAGTAAGCTACCTCATACCCTACACAAGCCCAAAGTAAGATGTCACCCTAAAAAAAGTGACACAGTATCAACGGATTTCCTGAAGCCAGAACGTCTGATGAATTTTTCTTAGAAAAGAACTTAAAAGAACAATGATTAAATATTATCAATGCGTGAAAGACAAATGTGAAGAATTACAGGACATTTCAAGCAAAAACCAGGAGGAGCTTAAAACAACAATCCAAAACAATGCATATAAAGCAAAGGAGGCATTAGAGACTCTGGAAAAACAAGAACTCACAATCTAATATATGAAGACCAATATTTCAGATGATGTCAACATGATAGAGGGTCACATGAACAAGTTTGAAGAGATGGAACACAAAACCAGTGATATGGAAGTTGGAATTGTAACCACTGATCTGTTACAACAAAAATCAGAATCAAAAAAGAAGGAAAAAGAAGAAAACCTAACAATAATGTGGGGCACAATCAAGAGAAATAGCAAGTGCATAATCGGAATCCCAGAACAGAAAGAAGCAAGTAAAGGCCCTGAAAAAATTTGTAGAAGAATTACTAGAAGAAAATTTTCCAGGCATAATGAAGAATGAGAGAATTTATATTCAAGTTGAGAGAAGACTAGATAGAATAGACCCAAAAGAAAAACACCATCCCATAGCATAGTCAAATTTTCCAGAACCATAGATAAGGAGAGAATTCTGAAAGCAGCAAGGGAGAAACAAAGAGTAACTGATAACAGAAAGCAAACAAGAGTAAATGCCAATTTCTCAGCAGAAACCAGGAGACAAGTGGAATGACATATAGTGAACACTCAAAGAACACAACTATCAACCAAGAATATTTTAGCCAGCAAAGCTGTCCATCAAATATGAAGAAGAGATCAAGATATTCCCAGAAAAACAGAACTTGAGGGAGTTTGTAAAAATATGAACAGCATTGCAGGAAACACTGAGAGATGTCCATCTTACAGAGGTGCCACAGAACGCAAGATGGACCAAAGTAACTAGCAACAACATCAAAAAGAATTCAACAAAATGATAGCAATAAAACCTTGCCTCTCAATAATAATATTGAATGTAAATGGTGTAAATGAACAACTGAAGAGAAAGAGAGTAGCAAATTGGATAAAAAACCAAACCAACCCAAATTCCATTAATATACTGTCTGTAAGAGACACACTTGAAAAATGGAAATAAAGGACTAAAAAGAAAAGAATGGGAAAAAACATACAAAGTAAATGGCAACCAGAAAAAAAGCAGGAGTGGTGATTTTAATTTCTGATAAAAGAGATTTCAATGTAAAAACAACCATAAAAGACAAGGAAGTTCACTACATAATGATTAAGGGAACCATAGAACAAAATGATACAAAAATAATAAATATCTATGCACCAAATGAAAGACCTGCAAAATATATAAAACATACATTAACATAACTGAAAAAGGGAATAGACAACACAACTATAGTAGTTGTAGACTTCAAAACACCACTCTAAATAAAAGATAGAAGTTCCAGAAAGAAACTCAACAAAGATGTTGAAGAACTAAACCATTCAATAAACCAACTTGATCTCATAGATATTTATAGGTTAATGCACAAAAAAACCCAAACCCAAAAACCTCAGTATAATTTCTTTTCCAACATGCATAGAACATTCTCAAGGTTTTTTTAGGACACAAGGCAAGCATCAGTCAATTCAAAAGCATATATATAATATAAAGCATCTTCTTAGACTACAGTGCTACAAAATTAGAAATTAATAACAAGAGAATAAAGGGGAAAAACCCCATACATTTGGAAGCTGAATAACACCTTGCTTGAACATGAGTGGGTACTAGAAGAAATTAAAAATAAAATTAAAAAGTTTCTTGAAAAAAATGAGAATGAAAACACAACTTATCAAACCTCTGGGAAACAGTCAAAGCAGTAATTAGAGGCTAAGCAAACACATTAGAAGATAGGAAAAGATTACCATTGCCTCTCTAACCCAGTATCTCCAACAAATTGAAAAATAACAGCAGGAAAATCCAAAACCCTCCAAAAAACCTGAAATTATACAAATTTGGGTCGAAATAAATAAAATACAAAACAGAAAAAAAATTGAAAACATCAACAAAACCAGAAGTTGGTTCTCTTTTTGGTTAAAATATCCAGCATTGTATCTTGTTTATGCACTTAACTGTTACCCATGTTTGACTGCACTTGTGTAAAGGCAAGTGCTATACCAACTGTAATTTTTTTATCAACGTTGTTGAATTGATTCTGACTCAAAAAGACATTTATTTAGGACATAACAGAACTGCCACTTAGGGATTTCTCAGCTGTATTTCTTTTCTGGAGTACATAATCAGGTCTTTCCTCAGTAGAAGGAAATGACTATGAATTGAACTTACTGATGGAGTAATTGATTGATGTAGTGACTGACAGAAAGATGGTATGCCAGTTCTAATATCGTCATCTTTTTCTCACAAAGCAGCTGATGGGTTCAAATCTTATTGTTAATAGCTGTGTGCCTAGCCATTGTGCCAGCAGTTTCCTTTTTCTATAAAGTGGTTGTTTTTTTTTTTTTTTATTCTTGATAGATTTGCACAAAATTATTTTGTGGGATATTCTAACACAGAGTTCACTTGGCTAATTTAATAAAACTTATTTTGTCTGATATAATGAATGGAAGCTAGCAGTTCAAATCAACCAGCTGTCTGTGGGAGGTAAATAAGCCAATCTATCTGTGGGAGATAAATAAGGCAGTATTCTTCTTTCATGATTTACACAGCCTTGGAAATTCAAAGCAAGGTCACTGTGAGTTGGAATTAATCTTTTTTTCAGTAATGAGTTTGTTTCTCTTTTTGTTTTATCTGGGTAGTAAAAAATTAAATACATTTATCTGAATATTTTTTGCTTATTTTCATCTTCTTGCTTTGTGTTTAAATATTATTGAGCGGGGCGAAAACTAAGTATATAATAACAACAGTTCATCATCCACAAGAATTGCCCATCCAGGTCTGCAAGTTACACACATCTAAGAATCCAACCAATATTGAATATTCTGAAAACACACAAATAATTGAAAAATTAAGTGGATAAATCAGTCCTTCAAAGACTAAGATGAAGTGTAAATGCCAATATTATGTTATTTTCTCTAATGGATTTTTGTGTCTTGAAGTTGCCCAAGAAACAATTTCTTGTGAATATTGAGGGATTATTGAATTTAAGTTGCCAGTTGGCAGTTTTATTTAACTAAGACATTTATTTGTTTGTTTTTCCTAATCTATCCCTAAAATGAAAGTATAGTTTTGATTCATCAATCATTATTGATAAAATAAAATTCACTTGATGTATAACTAAGGTAAATAATTTTATTATCAAAACTATATTACTTATTTCTCATTGTCATATTCTGCTCATGATTCTGCACATTTAGAACTTATCTCCATTCTAAATAACATCTCTTAGCTTTCAGTATAAGATATTAAAAATTAATTATATAGTAATTATCAGGTATAATCTAATTCTAAGTTAATTCTAATTCTAATTCTCTGGTGGTCTCGTGGCAAGAAGCTGCACTGCAATTCTCAAAAGTACATGGTTCTAGGCTACCAGGGGCTTTATGGGAGGATGGGCAAGCTTCTCCCGTGCTATTAACTGCCTCTGAAGACCCACTGCAGGGTTAATTACGGGTCAGTTGTGACTCTATGGCACACAGTAACAACAAGAGCAATCTAATCCTGAATTATACTAAAAATAGACTAAATATATTATTAAATATATGCATGTATATTCATCTTCAGGTTTACTTAGGGTAAAATTAAGACAGTAAGAGAATGTCTATTCATCTCAAACATCCTACCTCTTCAATTTTGCAATTCTACCTTTTTCCAATGAGGTCCTAATAGATTTCTGACAGAAATTTAAAAATATAAAAAAAAAATCTCAAATGTAACCACAAAATGGACATACACATTTAATAAGAGAAGCTTATAGCAATGAATTGATATTCCATATACTGCCTTTCTCATTTAAAAAAAAAACAACGCAAACAATAAAAGAAAACACATCCAAAGTTGTAACATTTCTGATATACTTGTGCCCCCAGCTGCAGTCATTGTGTCAAACCAGATGAGCTAGTGCTAATGAGTTGTGCTGCTAACCAGAAGGTTGTGGTTGCTGTGTATCACTGCATCTGAACTGACCTCTAGCTCACCCTCCAGCAGGCTTTCAGAGGTAGGAAATCTCATGGGAGGAAACTGCGCACCCTTCTCCCACTGAGCAGCTAGTGGATTTGAACCATGTGCTTTGGGGATTGCAGTGCAGTTTCTAACCACTAGGCCACAAGAGCTCCCTTCTGCCAAAAGGTAGGTGATTGAATCCATTAGGTGCTTTGGAAGTAAATGGGGGAATCGATCTCCTCCCATGCAATTTACAACCTCTGAAATTTCACTTGAGGGTCAAATACGAGTCAGTTGTGACTCAACAGCGCATAACAACAAGCATTTATGTATGTATGAATTTTTCCCACAATATGTTGTTGTTGCTATTGTTAATTATCGTGGAGTTGTAGATGACTCATAGCGACCCTATGAACAAGAGCCCTGAACATTTGTTTAACTTTCATTGTTTTTCTAAGTTTATGAAAAGTTCTAAGTTTCAGGAAGCAGGCTCTTTCAGAAGTGGATGTCACTCCTGCTTCCAAGCTTGTTTCAATCTGGGAGCTCCACCAAACACTGTCCACCATGGGTAACTATTATCTCATTTAACTATTTTTAATTCTTAGGATTTTATATTTATTCAGATATCTTCTGAAGATCATAAATTATACACCAAATGTATTTTATGTTTTCACAGTGTATCATTGTTTATATCAGTTATCAATTTATTGATTTTGTAAGTAATGTTTTCTTCATTCAGTGCTGTGAAAAAAAGAAGGTTGGCACTTTAAATATTCATCTTTATCAGCTGGCTTGATATAATGCTTTGTTAGTAGAGAAAAGATGATTAAGTGAGGAAGAGGATCTTCTAAGTCTGTTGTTTTCCTTGCTACGATGATTGTGAAGCTTATAAAGTCTTCATTGCTCAATTCTAGAGTTTGCATGACTTGTTGACCACCAAGCAAAGGTATAAGTGTCTTTCCAATATTTATAATAGAATTTATGATCACTGAGTAAGAAAATTTCCCAGTGATCATAAATATATTACAAAGAAATGATTATTTATAATCATATAAAAATAATAAATTATGCATCTCTGCTTCTTAGTGCTCTTGTAAAAAAATACAAAAGTGGTAACATCAGCAAACAAAATTATTAGTTCACACTCAGAAATATATGCAAATAGAAGGTAATAACTAGTGAAAGATTCTCTATATGCTCTGAAGGAAAACCTTAGGAAAACTATGGTAAATCCAAACAATTAAATGTTATGTAGCATTAAAAAATAATGAAATAGTAAACCATTACACAACATGGGGGAGACTTAAGGACATTACGGTAAGTGAAATATCTCAGTAAAAAAGCATAAATACTGCACAGCACCACTTACCTAATTTAGGAAAGACATTGAGGGTTGGAGAGTAAATGAGGAAGGGATGAATAGACAATGAATATTCTGTAGGAACAGATGAGAGGAAGAACTGTTTGAAAGGAAATATGTGATTATACATTTTAGAAATGATAAGAGTTTGGAACAAGGTGGGCATTCTGGGAGGGGAAAAGGGAGCAAGGGGGAAGATAATGTGCAATAATGAATAAGTTAAAAAATTTAAAAAATATTAAAAAAATAATGTTAGTCTTCCTTAAGTTTCACCATCTTTGCCACAGTGCTTTGCTCTGGTTGCACTTCCTACAAGACAAACTTGCTTGTTCTTTTGGTAGTCCCTGTGATATTCCACACTCTTGTCCATACAATTTAAAGGCAACAATTCTTCTTGACACCTTTATTCATAGTCCAACTTTCAAATGAGTCAGAAGTAGTTGAAAATATCATAACTTGGCTCTGACATACCTTAGTCATCAAATTAACATCACGGCCCTTAGAACTTTGGAGAGGTCCTCGATTAGAGATTTTCCCCAATGTACTATATTCTTTTGATTTCTTAATGATAGTTAAGGAGTATTAAACTAGATTTAAGTAAAATGAAATCACTGATATCGATTTTTTCCTCCATCTGTCATGGAGTGATCATCTATCATATTGTCTATTGTCTGAGTGTTGAGGATTTTTGCCTTCTTGGTGTTGAGATGCAACCCATATTGATAATTGTAATCTTTGATCTTCTTCAGTAAGTGTTTGAAGTCTTCTTAACTTTCTGCAAGCAAGGTTATGCAATCTGAATAATGGAGGTTGTTGAGTCTAATATTGATGTCACTTTAATGTTCATTTAGTTCAGATTCTTAGATTATATTTTATAATACATGCAGACTGAATAGAAAAGATGCAATCCTAATATATACCCTACCTGATTTTAAGTTATAGTGTTCCCTTATTCCATTAATATTAACTATTTCCTGATCTATGTGTAGGTTCAAATGAGAGCAATTAAGCATTCTGAGATCCCCATTCTTCTCAATGTTAGCCAAAATTGGTTATGATTGTACTTGACCAAACAGTCAAATGTTATTGTATAGCCAATAAAACAAAAGTAAACATTTTCCTGATATTTTCTACTTTCAGTCAAGCTCAGTCAGATATCAGCAATCCTATCCCTTATGACACAGTCTCTTGTGAATTCTGCTTTACTTTCTTATAGTTCCCCCATGGTATACTGTTCTAGTCATTTTTTAATTACCGTCAGCAAGATTTTACTCCCATATAATATTAATACTTTTTTTACATGTAATTTTCACATTATGCTATTGGATCACCATTTTTTTTTTAAATGGGAAGAATTCTGCATTTGTTCTAGTCAGTTGGTCTAGTAGATGTCTTCCAATTTTCTTACCATGGACTAGTGTTATATACTTTCAAATTGGAACCAATTCCTATCTGACTCATTATTGAGTTTTCAGAAAAGTAAATTGCACAGAAGACTTTTCATATTTCTCCTATAGAATTACCATTGAATTCCACTGGGAGCCTCTTGACTGGCCATGCAATTCCTTATCCCAGGCCACCAGAGTTCCCTTATAATAGACTAGTAGAACACTAATTTGCAGATTGATCAGTTTGGCATCAATCCAGGGATAAATTGAGCAGAAATAAAGAGTATGAATGTCATTGCCATCAAGAAAGAAGACTTAGTCTTGGAGGTTTAATATTGATAAAAAGGGAGGAAGTGGAGAGCAAAATGAATAAATAGTTGAGGGAAGTGAAAGACAATACACAATAGGGCTTGATAATATGTTATAATCAATTACATTGTTGTTCTTTTTGTTATCTGCCATTAAGTTAACTATGACCTATAGTGATCTTAAGGACAATGACTCTAAACCCTGGCATCATCCCCATCATCTCTGATATACTTAAGTTCATTTTTACAATCTCCATATCAATCAATCTTGTTGAGATTCTTTCTCTCTTATGTTGACTCTCCACCGTTCCAAGTATGATGTCCTTTCCAAGGATTGATTCCTCCTAACAATATACTCATAATATGTGAAACAAAGCTTCACCATCCTTGCTTCCATGTTATCCAATTGTAATTAATATTATTAAATTAAATGTGTATTAATTATAGAATATAATCCAATGTGATTTGTAAACTTTCACTCAAATGGAAAAAAAGAAAACAGCTTCCAAAAAGTGCAGCACAGCCTTTGAGCCAGAGAGTCTTTTGTAGGATGGAGCATGACTTAGATTGAGCAGACTGGATGGCAGCTGAAGCAAAAACAAACAAACAAAAAGCCAACACAAAAATCCAGAGGCTGATATGAGATGATAGAGCAGAACTAGATATGCTTCCCCATCCAGTCAGAGTTGAGTGTCTTGGCCTTGGTTTAATAATAGAGTAGAGGTTAGGTGACAGAAAACACTATTAGCAGAACTAAAAGAGTTTGGTAACACTTGCTCAATCACAGTCTAGGCTAAGAAGCCAAGGGTCAGAGAAAAGCCCACGTAAGAGCATGCCTGTCTGGAGAGCAATGACAAATACTGGATTAGATCACTATTGTAAAACAGAAGGATAGTTAGTAAGGTGTTTACAAAAGTCCAAAGGGGGAAGGGGAGGGAGGAAGAGGACTAAGGACGGTGAGGAGAGGGACTCACGAGGTCGCAGAGTTTGGTAGGCAGAGGGAGAAGGAGAAGGAATTGGGAAAGATTAAGTAGGGACCTGAAAAGACAGTATAATAGTGACCATAGATCAATGGTGATTAATTTAATAAAGCACAACATATGGAAGTAATAATATGAAACACAATGTGAATGAAATAATGTGTGAAATGTGCGTAAATGAAGAACATGTATACAAGTTGTATGCAAATAAATATAAAACAAAACCAAATTTTTAAAAATTATTGAGAAGAAACTACACTGATTGATGAATTGTATCCTTAATTTTACCAGCTTAAATTGTCACCTATTACTTTCTGAAAAACCCCATAACTGTGGGTATTATCTGTGAATCTGGTGTGTGGCCACTGCAAGAAATTACAAAATCTAGTAGTAGAATAAGGAATTCTAATGGTGCAGTGCAGAGTGTTGTTCTACTAATCAAAGTTTCTATAGCTGAAATCCACCAACTTCTTTGAAGGGGATTATAGATAATCTTCCATTCATATTTGCAGTTTCAAAAGCACAACGTAGAATCACTATGAGTCAGAATTGACTTATCAACATTGAGTTGCTTTTGTTTTAATTAATGGATTGCCAACAGTGAGAGGGATATTTGATTTTAGAATTATTGTATGAACATGTGGTATATAGAAATATGTCTGGACTCATAAGAATCATCAATGTGCTAATGATGCTTTTAATGGGAATTCTTCCTCCTTGTGGAATTAGTAGAAGTTAGAAGCTATTGCCTCCATATCTACCTTACTGTTTTTATATTTGCCAAAATTTGATAGTCTGAATATTCTTTTTTTCAACCTGAATGTTCTTAATTGGTTGCTTTTGTTTTGCTTTGGTTTAAGATTAAAATGGAAGGAAGATAGTATCCTTTTTTATTATCATTTTCCATTAATAGTAATAATAAATATATTTGATATTTTATTGATCATTCAAATTTTCTTGTTTTATGTGCCATGGAGTCACCTGTGTCTCATAGTGACCCTATGCATAATAGCTCTGAACTTTCCTATACTGAGCCAATCTCACTGTCTCTGACATACCTGCCCCATTATCCCAGTCACTATTTAAATCCATCTCATCCAGGGTCTTCCTTTCCTGCATTGTCTTTCCACCCTTCCAAGCATTATGTTCTTCTCCAAGGATTGTTCCCTCCTGGAAATATGTCCAAAGTGTGTGAGATAGATCTTCAAAATTTTTGCCTAAAGAGAGTAAGTTGGTTTCATTCTTCCCAGAGCAGATCTGTCTGTTCTCTTAGCCCAGGGCATGTTCAAGACTCTTCTCAAGCACCACAATTAAAGGCATCAATTCTTAATCATTAATCACTAATCATTATCCAGCTCTCTGATGTATAGCATTAATTGCAAAGACCATGCCTGGGTCAGGAAAATCTTACAGCTTCCTACTTTGGCACTCTGGAGAGGTCCTTGACATAAGATTTTTCTAATCCAATTTGTCTTTTTCAGCGAGCAAGGTTAAACTGAGGAGGACCTCATGCACTTACTGCAGAGGGTCAAGGACTGCAGCCTTCAATATGGACTGAGGCTCAATGTCAAGAAGACAAAAATTCTCACCACTGGACCAATCGGTAGCATCAGGATGGATGGCGAAGAGATTGAGATTGTTCACAGCTTCAGTTTGCTTGGCTCCATGGTCAACACTCTTGGCACCAGTAGCCAGGGAATCAAAAAATGCATTTCGATGGGAAAGTCTGCAGTTAGAGACCTCTCTAAAGTACTCAAGAGCAATGGTGTCTCTCTGGAGACTAAGGTCTGCCTGATACAGGCCATAGTTTTTGCAATCACTTGTTATGCATCAGAGAGTTGGACAATGACTAGGGAGGATAGAAGGAGAATTGACGCCTTTGAGCTGTGGTGCTGGAGAAGAGTATTGAATGTACCATGGACTGCCAAGAAAACTAACAGATTCATCGTGGAGAGGATGGATTGAACCAGGCTGCTCCTTGGAGGCAAGGATTCTGGGGCTTCGTCTGACATACTTTGGACATGTTGTAAGGAGAGACAGGTCTTTGGAGAGGGACATGATGCTGGGTAGAGTGGAGGGACAGCGCATGAGGGGAAGACCCTCTATGAGGTGGATTGATTCAGTGACCGGGGTAATTGGGATGGGTGTGTCGGAGGCAGCGAGATTGGCACGGGATTGAGCACGGTTTAGGGCTGTTGTACATAGGGTCGCTATGAGTTGCAAACGACTCGATGGCACATAACAACAATAACAATTTGTCTTTTAATTTCTTGGCCGTTGGTTCAAAGAAGGTTGATTGTGGACCTGAGCAAGCTGATATTGTTAACAATCTCAATCTCATCTCTATCTATCATGATGTTTTAACTGGCCAAGTGGTGAGTATGTTTGCATTTTTAATGCTGAACTTCAATTCATATTGAAGAGTTAAGCCCTTTAATTCCTGTGCCAGATGCTTCAGATCCTCCTCAGTATCAGCAAGCAAGGTTGTGTCTTCTGCATAACACAAATTGCTGATGAGTCTTCCAATTCTCATGCCACGTTCTTCCTCATAAAGACCAGCCTCTCAAATAATCTGTTCCACATTTAGATTGAAAAGGCATGGAGACAGGATGCATCCCGGACACACTCCTTCCTGATTTTGAACCATGTAGTGTTTCCTTGGTCTTTTCTGACAACTGTCTTCTGATCCAAGTATAGGTCAATACTTATGTTTTATTTATTTATTTGTTACACGTGAGATGAATTGGCTTTTATATAGAAAAGGACATGCTCTGTGTTTTAGACTTTGTGGGCCAACAAGAAATGTACTCAATCCTTTAACTAAATGTTTTGATAAAATGTTAATAATACCTTTTTTACATGCCTGACTTACTTTCTAAGTGGAAAAAAATCAGAAATGGTCCTCTTAGTCTCCTTTTCTACTGACAGCAAAGTGATAAAGTCTAGTTTCGTTCCTGTCTTTCCAAGGGTCCTTTCTTATTCTTCCCTTTTCTTTCCTCTGTCTTATTATCTTAAAACTTTTCACATGTTTTCTTTTAAAAACAAATAAACAAACAAACAATAGAAGTGGATTTGGATCAGCTCTTGATCGATTGAGGTATATGTTCTATTGGATTTTAGCGTTATGGAGGCCTAGAGGGTAAAACATCATTGATAACTCAGAGGCAGGTGGTTTGAATCCATCAGTTGTTCTGTAGTAGAAAGATAAGCAATCTCCTTCTGTATGATTTACAGTCTCTGAAAACCCATGAGAGGGTCCATGACAAAAAGTTCAACTTAGATAAAAAGAAACAACAGACAAACTATGAAAGACTGAATTCCAACAAATTTAATAAATTATGCATACATTCTTTCAAATACATAACCTACTTATGCTAAAAAATTACTAAAGAGCAGCTAAGATGTCAGTTTGATGATTGGGAACACTTGATTCTGGCCATGGTCTTTCCGGTCACTTGTTATGAATCTGAGAGCTGGACAATAAATAAGGATGAGAGAAGAAGAATTGATACCTTTGAGCTTTGATGTTGGAGAACAGTACTGAACATCCAATGTACTGCCAAAAGAACAAACAAGTATGTCTTGGAAAGGATGTAGCAAGAATACACCTCAGAGGCCAAGATGATAATGCTTCATTTCACATATTTCAGGAATGCTTCTAGCAGAGGCTAGAAGAATATCATGCTTGGAAAAGTCAGCAAAAGAGAGGGGGATTAATCATTGGTTTGTATAATTTGATGGGGGAGGGGCTGAGAGAAATTGGAAGAATCCATTCTGGAAAATAATGTATTAAAATTTTGTGAATAGTATAATACTTTAAAAATATTTTTAAAAAGGAAGGGGAAAATGAGAGGAAGATCCTCAACAAGATGTCAGAGATGATGAAGAAGGTATAACACAGAATAGAGCTCTGATATAGTTCATAGGGTCACTATAAATCTTACTTAACAGCACCTAAAAACCACCACCACCACCTAAGCTAATACCAAAAAAGTACAGGAAAAAAACCCTTAACAGACCTTAAGAAGTTGAATTAGCAATCAGATATCTACTGGCAACAAAATGCTTGTAATAAATTACTTCATTGGGGAGTTTTATCAACTGTTGTTTATTGCCATCAAGTCAAACATGACTCATAGCAACTCTATGAACAAAAGACCTGAAGCCTTTCTATGACTATTACCGTTTCTCAAAGTTCATAGTTTCCAGAGGCATGTGGTTTAGAAGTGGATGCCACTTGACAATAATTTTACTCAAAGTATAAAAATGTCTTAAAATATGTCTAAAATAAATATAAAAAATAGAAGCCAACATTATCCTGATTCCGAAGACAAAGATATTACAATAAAAGAAAACAGCAGACCTTTATCATACTTTATAAACATGTTGTGTTATTAAGTGCTGTCGAATAGGTGACGCATAGCTACTGTATGACCAAAAGACCTGGACACTTGTATAACTTTCATCTTTTCCCCAGGTTCATAGGGTTTTCAGAGGCAAGCTATTATGGAAGTGGATGCCACTCCTGCTTCCAAGATTGTTTTAATCAGGGAGCTCCACAAAACCCTGTCCACCATGGGTAACCATTCTCGCATTTGACACATCAATGTCAGCATTCAGCTTCACAACAACCACAAGTTACTTCTGTACAGAAAGCGGACAGACCAGGGCTATACGACCTAGAAGAATGTTTCACTAAAAACAATTAAAGGCAGGCCTGATGGCCATGGAGTAGACTCACCCACCTTTGGCTTGGTGACATCACTTTCTGTCCACTAGGCCAATTGGTCTCGCTCTATGCTTTATGAACTTAGATGCAAAATTTCTCAACAAAATATTGTAAGTATAATAAAAGAATTTTAAAAAAATATACATTATAACCTTGTATAATTTGTTTCAGGAGTATAAGGATCATTCAATAGTAGATAAATAATGTAACACACCACTAATATAATAAGGGAGAAAATATGACCATATTACTGTTACAGAAAAGGCATTTAATAAAATTCAATACTATTTCCTGATAAAAAAAATCTAAGCAAAATAGCAATAGAAGTGAATTTTTTAAAGACAATTAAAGGTACATATATAACACCAGCAGTCAAAATCAAATGCAATGAAGAAAGGCTGAAGGTCATCTCTTTGACAGGGGTAATAAGACAAGGATGGACACTAATATGACTTCTTTTCAATATAATGGGAATCTTAGCTAGGGAAATAAGGGAATAAAAATAACTAGAAGTATATCCACCACAGTTTTTCATGTGTGTAGGGCAAAATTTCTCCATAGGCTTTTCAAGGCAGATCTCAAGATTTCAAGGTCCTAAATGCGTCTGGTTGGCTTCAACTTGCAAATGCTTAACCATCTGTGATTCACAAGAACACGTGATATGTTTTAAGGAGGGTGAGAGAAAACAAGGCGGATTGACACAATGACTGTAAAAACAGGCACAAGTGTATCAGAGAAGATGACGGTGGCCATAGGAGAGGGCAAGTTTCAGACCTATTGTTCATCAGGTCATGAGTTGTAGATGACTCTACAGCACCTAACGATAAAAGGAATGTTTTTGTTGTTATGTGACATCAAGTCACCTGCATCTCATAAAGACCCCTATGTGTAATAGCTCTGAATCCTGCCCTATTCCAAGCAGTCTCACTGATACCAACACACTCAATTCCTTTTCCCAGTTACCATGTCAATCCATCTCATTCAGGGTCTTCCTTCTCTTAAATCATCTGCATGGTCACTAGGTAGCATGTCATAGCTGAGACAAGAGTACTATATTCTGATGCAAATTTAAAATAATGGAACATCTGAAAATGAGAATTTTAATTAAGGGATATATAAAGAAGAAAGTAATGTCTAGAAGTTTTAAAACTGGTTATAATATTTTAAATATTTCAGAGCCAATCTTTCCATCATTTTCCTCCATAAGCTAATTATAAGATTTATAAACTTTCTATGTCTGGACATGTTGCAAGCAGGGACAAGTCCTTGGAGAGGGACATCATGCTTGGGAGGTGGGAGGACCAGCGCAAGAAAGACCCTTGATGAGATAAATTGATTAAGTGACTAGGGTAATGGTAGATGTTTCAGAGCCAATATGATTGGCACAGGATAGAGCAGGGTTTATTACGATTGTACATAGGATCACTATGAGTTGTGGGAGACCCAACGGCACGTAACAACAGCAGTGTTGTGCAATGCACATTTTGCAATGTTGTTGTTCTTATGTGCCATCAAGTTGGAAGTGACTCAAAGCTGGCCTTCCAGCAGGTTTTCAGAGGCAGTAAATCACACATAAGGTAATGATGGACAAGGTCCAATGGTGATTAATTTTATAAAACAATGCATGAGAATGATTGTATGAAACATAGTGTGAATGAAGAATAGTGTGAAACACAATGTGTAAGAATTTGTAAGCAAACCAATTTTAATAAAGTAGGGGGAAAGGGTAAATGGCAAATATGTTTTAGCCCTTTAAGAAAAAAAAAA
>NW_006399938.1:2169031-2179890 GCF_000299155.1 Elephantulus edwardii | reverse complement strand
GATCAATTACTGGGGCTTTACTTTTTGCCAAGTCCTTCAGAGCAGCCTGTACTTCTTCCTCCATCAGCACTGCCTGTTGATCATATGTTGTTTCTTGAAATTTTTCTGTCTGCCACTTCTTTTTGGTACAAAGACTCTGTATACTCCTTCCATCTTTTTTAATGCTTGCTGAATCATTCAATATTCTGACCATAGCATCCTTAAGCATTGCAACTCACAGCTTGAATTTCCAAAGAATATATCTTCTTTGTTGTCATCGTTATGTGTCATTGAGTCATCCATGACTCATAGCAACCCTATGTACTATAGCTCTGAATCCTGTCCTATCTTGGGCCAGTCTCACTGCCTCAGACAGACCTAATCCCATTGTCCTAATTACTGAGTCAATCCATCTGGTGCCTTCCTCTCCTGTGTTCTCCCTCCACACTTGCAAGCATGATGTCTTTGTTCAAGCACTCATAACTCCTGGCCACATGCTCAAAGTATGTAGGATGGAGCTTCAAAATCCTTGCTTCAAGGAGAAAATTGGTTTCATCCTATCTAAGACAGACCTATTTATTCTCCTGGTAATCCATAGTATGTTCAATACACTTACCCAGAACCACAAGTCAAAGGCATCAATTCTACTGTCATCCTTAGTCATTGTCCAGCTCCATTTTATTGCAAGTTATTGTCTAATACCATGACCTGGATCAGGTACATCTTAGTCTCTAATGTGACCTCATTGCTCTTTAGGACTTTGGAGAGGTCCCTGACAGCATACTTCTCCAGTGCAAGTTTTCTCTTGATTTCCTGACTGTTAGTGCCAAGATTGTTGATTGTGGAGCCAAGCAAGTTGAAATTGCTAATCTTGATCTCTTCTCTATCCACCATAGTACTGTCAATTGGCTCAGTGGTAATAATCTTTTGTCTTCTTGATGTTAAGCTTCAATCCGTACTAAAGACTACAGTTCTTCATCTTCTGCAGCAAATGGCTCAGGTCCTCCTCAGTTTCAACAAAAAGTTTATACTACCTGCATAAAGAAAGCAGGTTGTTGATGAATCTTTCCCCAATCCTGATTCCACACTTCTCCTCAAAAGAGTCTTTGTTTTCTCTTCTTTAGGAGGTAATATTTTTGTCTTTCCCTTCTCAGTTTAGTAAGTAGTATGGGAGAAAGATAAGCAATCTCCTCCTATGCAATTTACAGCCTCTGAAAACTCACTGGAGGATCAGCTATAGGTCAGGTCTATCTCTATGACACACCACAACATTAAATGTTAAAGTAGCTCTGGTGGTGTATTTCTTTACATTGCCAATCCCAAAAAGGTCAGTGGTTCAAATTCACTAGCTGCTTTGTGGTACAATGATAGACAATTTCCTCCAGTAAAGATTTACAGCTTGGGAAATTCGATGGGGGTCACAGATGAAAAAAGCATTGAATTTGTCAAGGATTTCATTTTACTTGGATCCACAACCAACACATAGGATAATAGGAGTCAAGAATCAAAAACTTTTTTTATCATGAAAATCTGCTGTCAATGACCTCTCTAATGTGCTAATGAGTAAGGTTGTCAGTTTAAAGATTAAAATAGTACTAATCCAAATCATGGTATTTTTCAATTGTTTCTTATGAATCTGAAGGTTGGACAATGAATAAAGATAGGAAAGGAAGAACTGATGCCTTTAAGTTGTGGTGTGAAGAAGATTACTGAATATCCTATTCAAATATCCCATGTTTAAATCTTTCAGGATTGTATGGAAATGTGAACTATAGCAAGTATAAAGCACAACCAATATTCTGATGTAAAGGTGAAAAATAATTTATAAAATTAATTTAATAAGAAGCCTTGTATAGTAACTGACAATTATTAACAAAACAATGAAGCTGTCTCTGTTAGCATTTAACAACATATTTAAGGGAAACACTGAAATAATATAAAAACTAATACAATAAACTAATACCGCTCATAAAATACAATAAAAATTTATATTCACATAGACTTAAAATTGTTACTATATACTTTCTGAATATTTCTTACTTTAATTTCTTGCTGAATTGTACACATTCATCGTGTCTACTATGACACCAGTTTCAGAATATTTCTCAAAGTAGAAGACTACATTTCTTTTATCACTCCAGATATAGAATTTAACATGTTACTAAAGTTATGTGGTTACTGACACTAAACCACACAGTAGGAATTTTGTCTTTTTAATTTCTGGTCCTAACTGTAGATATTAACAATATCTATATCACTAGGTTTTATAGTTCTAATCTCATCCTGTGCCTAACAGATGTCATAAATTAATCCTGACAGTTTCGTTTTAATTCACTCACCAATATTCTTAATATGGAAGATACATCATTTAAAACCTCTACTATATATACACGTCAAGATGGGTTCTACTGCCATTTTTAGAACACACTCAGACTCTAATGGCAAACAAGTTGTGATTAATTGCTAATTTCACTCTGTTACCTTTAAAATATTCTATAGCCTCTTGAAGAGTCAGTTATTGAACTGCAAAACAAAAGGACTACAGCCCTCAAAGGTATCTTATTGTTTAAGAAGAACTAGTACTAGTACATATGCCTACAATAGGTCTAATACACAGTAAGTATTCAGTAAGTATTAATTTTTCCTCTTTATCTCATCCCAAGTATACTTCAGTTAATTGGACATTAATTAAATACTACACAATTTACTACAGTAAATAAATTTAGTGGAAAAAACTCCCTACTTCATCTGAGTTACAGGCAAGAGTTACACACTTTCAAAATAACATTCAATAAGATCACAAGATTAGTTTTAAAAATGTATTTACGTTTTATAACTCATATTAAAAAAACACACACAGCAATGGTGACAGAAAAGCCAAGTAAGCTACATATATGGGTTGTAGCTTAATTTGTACACGTAAAGGAAAACACCCACTTTTATTCAATGGTGTTGAATATTCATGGACAGGTAACAGAAACAAAACTACGTTAGCATCAATACATACCAAAACAGGGGTTCTCTCCATTAAAATTCTTTATTTAATGTAGTTGATAATAATTAGAAGTTTCCATTATTTGTCCATGAAACCTTCTAAGAAAGATGCTACTTCAAACAGGATTCTAGTAGAACTTGGCACAGAAATCTGAACTTTCTATCACTCACTAGTTTTCATCTTTTAGCTTCATTTACTTAGAAAATCTTACATATACATATACTAACATTTAAAACACTCCTAGCTTCAAAGTGGAAAATTCATTCTAACATGACATTTTCTACAACAAAAACAGGTCATTATATTTCTATATGATGCTCTCAGTCATGGAATGGATTTTCCTCATAGAGCCGCTAACATGTATTGTCACGTTCAACATTTCAAAAGGTGTATCTATAGGAAGATTTTTTATTATGTGCAAGAATTCTAAGGCATTATAATAAGTTGTTCCACAGGACAAGTGCTGTCTTCTAACAATGTAATCATAATACTATTAACAAGTCTTTTTTAAAAATTCTTCAAATGCCACCAGCCAGACTTAGGGAGACATTCATCGTCTATGGGTTGTTGGCCCAAAGGTCAAAAACTTTGTTATTTTTCTTCTTTTTTATTTTTAAGTGTTTATGGAATAGCACCATAGAAAGTCTTTCAGAACCAAATTATTGTTTCCAACATTGCATTTTGGTTAAACTGAATCTCAGGAAGAGAAAAAAAAATATTTTGGTTCTTACAAGTTGAATTAGAATTATAGTTTTTTTTAAATATTACATTAACCATGACAACATCAACAATAACAGCTATAGCAATAACAGATGCACAGAAATGTCAAAAGGAAGACAATAGCAGCAGTGGTAACTTGAGTATAAACCATCCAGGCAGCCGTTTAGAGGAATCCTGCACACACTTCATGTTAGTTTTCTCAAATATTTCACAAGTTCTCACAAGACTTTATAGATTTGGTTTGAGAAGGCAGCATTTTCACAGAATGGACTCAGTTTACCAATCAACTGGGCATTTTCTAATACTTACGTAAATGACATCTAGAGTTTAACTGCAATAATAGACATTACTGTTAATTGAAATGATCTCCAGACCATTTGTGTTTCACAGAGTTTAGTTATCCCACAAGGGAAAATAGCAAAGCAGAAATATTCCAGTTTCCAAACATCAGACATACATCCAACACATTTAAAATACAAACTATGCTGAAAAAAGTTCCATTTTATATGGGTCTTTCTTGCAATGTATCCTACATACAGTGCCAAAACAATTTTGAGAAGAGAGGTTTTCAATTTTGACCTTCAAGATCATTTTATTTCCCTAAATCCTGGGAAAATGTCAATAGGTACACTCCGCAGAGTCACGGCCCCTAAAATGATCTCTCTGAATTTTGAGGCATCTATATCACAAATCTTTTAAGAGTCTTCATTGAAGCACATGATGTCTTTTCATCATATTTATTCATTTCGTCAAGCTCAGAATTCAAATATCCTTATAATGTCCATCTGGGTTATCCAGAAACTTCTTTTTCAGTAAATAGATAATTCTAGTCTTAAAATTTTCTTTTGTTCAAATTCATTATATAAAACATTTATGCTACTATTTTCGGTTTAAAAAAATACATCTTCTCTCCATTATGTGCACTCCCGAATGTTCCAGTGGAGGTGTGGATGTTATTTTTTAGTGTGCATGGTATCTGGATATCTTATGCTTTTGTATCTTATATGAAATCCTTTCTTGTTGATTGTGTCATCAGTATGAAAACGAATTAAGACTGCATCCCCAATTGAATAGATCTCTTCTGGTGGCTGAAAGCAAAAACACAAACAAGCAAATGAACAAACAAAGCAAATGATTCTTTCCCCCTAGTGAAGTCATGTTTGGAAATATTTTAATAATTTAAATCCCTCAACAACCTTGCAAAGTGCATACTATTTACTTCATATTTTTACAGAAAGGAAAACTTGAATTTCAGACAATCAAATGATGTGTTCAAGAACACGTGTGCAATCAGTGATATACAGGGGTTTAGACCCATAGTTATGTGTTTCCAACTTTGGGTCATATTTGCCCCCAAATATTTTCTAATTTTTGCACAGTTTTTAGTCCAGGTGATCCATTTACAAATAAATGAACTGAAATTTGGGGAAACTGATGAGACTAAATTGATTTTAGAAGCTGTTCTAAAAAGAGTCACTTCCAGAGTCCAAAACTTTCATTATTTCTTGTTTTTTAATTTAAGTAAAACAAACAAACAACAAACAACCTTCCCCCTTGCCACCCATTTAGTTGCTATTTGGACAGGAGATCAACCTATTATTTTAAGGAATCTATCTTAGCAGCTACTCAAATAAATGAGAGTAATAAATCTTTGTAAAAGACTTGTTGTTGTTGCTAAGTGTTGTCGAGTCATAGGCAACTCATAGCAACCCTGTGAACAAAAAACCTGGATACCTGTAAGACTTTCGTCCTTTCTCCAGGTTCATAGAGTTCCCAGAGGCAAGCTATTATGGAAGTGGGTGCTTCCAAGCTTGTTTAAATTGCAGAGTTCCACCAAACACTGTCCACCATGGAAAACCATTATTGCATTTTTGACTCATCAGTGTCACAGTGTTCAGCTTCACAGCAACCATGAGTTACCTCTGTACAGCAAGTGGATACACCAGGGTTATACAACCTAGAAGAATGTTTCACCAGTTAGCCAGCCAAATTCCATAGAGTGAGACTCCAGTCCCCAAGCCTCATTAAGGATTTTAAGCTACTGCCTGGAGTAGGCTCTTCAGGCTCCACCCTTACTTACCCTTACTCTAAGGGTCAGCGCTGCCCACTCACTTTTGAAGGGCAAAAAGAACACTAACACACAACGAAAAGGACCCCATAAACTTGCCTTGCCTGACTGCCACCAAGAGGAACCACCATCTGGGGTAGTGGGATGAGGAACACTGAGAAAAAATTTTAAAACTTATTTGTTTCTAAAGAAAAAAAGTGATCTCCCACTACTGTATTTACCCCTGATCCACAGAATCGACCAAGCTCCACAGCTGTTGACTCAAGACCATCAAAGAGCTCAACATAGTCATAGCCACAGTCAGCCTCTTCTTCCACTTCAAATATCTGGAAAGACAACTCGAGCCGAGAACCGCGTTCTGCAATTAACAGCCATTCACAATCGATCTGTCCTGGATAGTTGTTATCACCAAATTGAGCGTGTGAGTACAGATCTTTGGGTTTTGATTCAGCTTTCAGTCGTCCACCACACTCTGCCCAGGGAAAAGAAAGAAATAAAACAAGTAAGCTAGATGATCATTAACAGGTTCCGCTTCAATTTTAATGTAACTTTGAGTTTTTCCACTAGAGAAATATGGGCAATTTCCACTCATCTGATTTACAGTCTCGAAAAGATAACAAAGGTTCAGTTATGAGTTCCATCTCAGCAGCAATGAGTATTTTGAGTATTTATTTGCTAATAAGCTCATAGTAAAAAGATTAAAAAATTAATTTACCCAACTACACTGGGATAAAAATAGGCAGCATTTTGTTTGTTTTTGTAATCATCCTCTAACTTCTGTTTTCATTTTCCTCGGATTGTAAGGTCAGCCAGATATTGTAATGATTAAGTTCATGGGCCCTGGACTCATTTGGATCAAAATCTCATAGCCAACACTTGTTAGTTCTATCCTTTTGCATGACTTCACCTCTGTGGTCCAAGTTCTGACAGGTGTACATGTAGATAATCATAAATGCTCCTATCTTTGTGAGATTTGAGGAATTAACTAATATTCAAAGATCACTTAGATAACTTTTAATAAATACAGTATTCTTCATCTATCATCTATCATTGTTTTAGGCTCACAGGCACCATTTTAATGGGAAATAAGTCAGGATCTTAGCTTGAGAGTAATATTGATAGTTAATGAATCCAAATAAAAAAGGAACAAGAAGTAATTTAAAAGTAAAATATATGGCCACCACGTAACCCTGGAGGAGGGACCATCCCACTATCGCTGTGAGACCCCCGAAGAAGCGACCGCCCCTGCCACCACCAGGATGCCACCACAACCCCGCCATGGCCCGGCTGGTCTGCCAGACATTTGCAACCTGACTGAGGTAATCATGCGTGACTACCCTGAAGCCAGCCCTGCTGGGCGCTAGCTGTACAGCTGCAACCTCAGTGAGGTCCCTATGAGTCTCCACAGGGGCAGGTAGCCCTGCCAAGAGCAAACAGAAAATCTACAAACTGAGTGAGTTTTTGCACAGGTACCCAAGCATACCTAACCAGACAGGTAGCCCAACTGGGTGTGAGGGGGACAGAAGCAAACGGAATGAGGTTCTGACAAGTGCATATCTGGAAGCTAGCCTTGTTGGGCACCAGCAGGACATCTGTAACCTGAGTGTGGTTCCTGAGCATCCACACTGGGGTAGGAAAACCACAGACGCCAGGTGTGAGTGGAAGAACTGCATACCTGAGTGAGGTCTTCCTACATGCCCACCTGGACAGCTAGCCCCACCAGGAGCAAGCCATACAGCAGACACCTGTGCTAGTACCTACTGCGCCTGTTCTCTCCTCCCCCTTACCCTCACATCTCCTCAGAGCCAGTCAACTAACTGCCTTTAATCTGGAGCATCTTGGTCTGACTTAGCTGTAATAATTATTCAACAGAAGAGGCCACTTTCATAGACCGTGAATGGCCACTTGCTTTTGTTCAGAAATTCAGAGTATCACAAGAAACATAACTGCTATGCCGTCATCTGTAGAAGTGATGTCAGATCAAGAACCTATCATCACCTTAGACATGAATAACCCTACCACTGGCATCATCAAGAAGGAAACAGACCACCTCATAAGCTACACAAGTGCAAAACAGATGTCACCCCCCAAAAGTGACACAATACCAATGGACTTCCTGATGCCAGAAAGTGTGATGGAACTTTCTGACACAGAATTTAAAAGAATAATGATTGAATATTTTCAGTGGGTGAATGACAAACTTGAAGAACTACAGGACACTGCAAGCAAAAACCAGGAAGAGGTTGTTTTTTAAAAAAAAATCCAAAACAATGCAGATAAAGCAAATGAGGCACTAGAAGCTCTGGAAAAACAAGAAACTGCTATCCAAAATATGAGACCCAATGTCTCAGATGCTGTCAACATGATGGAGGGACATGAATAGAGTTGAAGAGATGGAACACAGAATCAGTGAAATTGAAGATAGAATTGTCACCACTGATCTACTAGAACAAAAAGCAGAATCAAAAAGGAAGGACAAAGAAGAAAACCTAAGAATAATATAGGACATCATGAAGAGAAGCAAAATGCTCATCATTGGAATCCCAGTACAGGAAGAAGCAAGTAAAGGCACTAAAAAGTTGTGGAAGCATTACTGGAAGAAAACTTCGCAGACATAATGAAGAATGAGAGAATATATATTCAAGAAGCTGAGCAAACACCATATAGAATAGACTCCAAAAGAAGAACACCAAGGCATATCATAGTCAAATTCACCAGAACCAAAGATAAGGAGAGAATTCTGAAAGCAGCGAGAAAGAAATAAAGAGTAACCCATAAGAGAGAGAAGATAAGACTAAGTGCCCATTTCTCAGCAGAAACCACGAGAGCAAGAAGACAGTGGAATGACATAAATTGAACACTCAAAGAACACAACTGTCAACCAAAAATATTGTATCCAGCGAAACTGGATCCATCAAGTATGAAGGAGAGATCAACATATTCCAAGAAAAACAGAAACTAACGGAGTTTGTAAAAACAAGACTAGCGTTGCAGGAAACACTGAGAGACATTTTCTAACAGAGGTGCCACACAAAGCAGGGTGGACCAAAGTAACTAGCAACAACACCTAAAAGAACTCAACACAATGATAGCAATAAAACCCTACCTCTTAATAATCATTTTGAATGTGAATGGTTCAAATGCATCACTGAAGAGAAAAAGAGTAGCAGACTGGATAAAAAAAACCCAAAATCCATCAATGTGCTGTCTACAAGAGACACACTTGAAATTGAAGATAAAGAAAGACTAAAGATAAAAGGGTGGGGAAAAAATATGCCAAGCAAATGGCAACCAGAAAAAAGCAGGTGTAGCGATATTAATGTCTGATAAAATAAATTTCAATGCAAAAACCATCAGAAAGGACAAGGAAAGTCACTACATAATGCTTAAAAGATCAATAGAACATGAGGACATAACAGTAATAAATATCTATGCAACAAATGAAAGACCAGCAAAATATATAAAACAAACATTAACAAAGCTGAAAAAGGAAATAGACAACACTATGATAGTGATTGGAGACTTCAATACACTACTTTAAAGAAAAGACAGAGTTACCAGAAAGAAACTCAACAAAGATGCTGAAGAATTAAACCATACAATAAACCAACTCATTCTCATAGGTATTAATAAGCTAATGGACCCCCAAAAAGCACAGTATACCTTCTTCTCCAATGTGCATGGAACATTTTCCAGAATAGATCACATCTTGGGTGATAAGGCAAGAATCAATGAATTAAAAAAAATCATACAAAGCATCTTCTCAGATCACAATGCTACAAAATTAGAAATTAATAATAAGAGGAGAAAACACCATACATTTGGAAGTTGAACAACACATTGCTTGAACATGAGTGGGTACGAGAATAAAAAAAAAAAAAAGAAGAAATAAAAAAGTTTCTTGAAGCAAATGACAATGAAAATACAACTTACCAAACCTCTGGAAAATAGCCAAAGCAGTAATCAGAGGTGAATTTATAGTAATAAGCAAACACATCAAAAGGCAGGAAAAAATTACCATTGATTCTCTAACCCAACATTTCCAAAAATTTGAAAAAGAACAGCAAGAAAACCCGACACCCTCTAAAAAAACCCTGAAATTATAAAAATTATGGCAGCAATAAATGAAACAGAAAAGAGAAAAAAATTGAAACCATCAAAACTAAGAGTTGGTTCATTGAAAAGGTCAATAAAATTGACAAAATACTAGCAAAAAAATAACAAAGGAAAAGACACAAATAATCTGAATAAAAGATGAAATGGACAACATCACAACAGAATCAAGTAAAAGAAAAAGATTAACAATGGAATATTATGTAAAACTATAATCAGACAAGTATGAAAACCCAGAGGAAATGGACAAATACTTAGAAATTTACAATCTACCTCTACTGACACCAACCAAAATTGATCACCTGAACAGACCTATTACAAAGGAAGAAATTTCAGCCAATAAAAGTCCTGGACCAGAGGATTTTACAAGTGAATATTATCAAACAATCCGAGAAGAACTGTCACCAATTCTACATAAACTATTTCAGAAAATAGAAAGAGATGGAATTTCCCCATACTCATTCTATGAAGAAACATATCCTTGATACCAAAGTCAGGTAAAGACACTACCGAAGTGGAAAACTATAGGCCAATCGATGCAAAAATCTTGAATAAAATCTTGGCCAATAGAATCCAGCCATATATCAAAAAACTAATTCACCATGAACAAGTGGGATATATAACAGGTATGCAAGGATGGTTCAGCATAAGAAAAACAAACAATGTAATTCATCACATTAACAAAGCAAAGAACAAGAACCACATGATCCTATCAATTGATGCAGAAAAGGCCTTTGACAAAATCCAACACCTTTTTCTGATTAAAACATTCAGCAAAATAAGATTAGAGGGGAATTTATTTAACATAGTAAAAAGTATATATGCAAACCTGAGAGCAAATATTGTTCTCAATGAAGAGAGATTAAAGGCATTCCCATTGAGAACAGGAACTAGGCAAGGATGACCACTATCACCTCTCCTATTCAATCTGGTATTGCAAGTCTTAGCAATAGCAATAAGGCAAGAGAAGGAAGTAAGACATAT
>NW_006399938.1:2165461-2166958 GCF_000299155.1 Elephantulus edwardii | reverse complement strand
AAATTTATACAAACTATATAAAGTTGCACTAGATTTCTTAGGTAATAATATTTATCTTCCTGCAAAGAACAAATTTATAAAAATATCAGTAATTATACTTAATTTTATAACTGCATGCTTTATAAGCTATATTTTGCATGGGATTCATAATTAATAAATACAAATTTTTCTTTATAGCATCTTTTCAAAGTAATTGGTAATAACTTTGAGAAAACAAAGTTGAGTCATTGTACAATGCAGGTTTTTGATGCGTCTCCCCCTAACGCTGTTGTTGTTGTGTACTGTCGCGTTGGACCCAGCCCACAGCTAATCAATCCCCTCTGGCAGGTTTTCAGAGGCAGTTGATTGCATGGGAGATTTCCCATCCAGTGGCCTCAAATAACATGCCTTTGGGATTGCAGTACAGTTTCTTGCCACATAGGCCACCAGGGGTCTCTCCAGTATGATGCCACATTCTTCTTCATAGAGTCCAGTTTCGCAAATTATTAGCTCAGCAAACAGACTGATTAAGTATGGAGAAAGGATATAACCTTGGTGCACACCATTCCTAATTTGAAATCATGCACTTCCCTTGCTCCATTAAAACAATGGTTTCTTGACTTTTCTATAGATCTTTATTATAGAACACGTGTAAGTATTTCTCTAACAACCTGATAGAATAGGCACTATAAGTTAAATGACAGAATTTCTTCTTTCCTTATGGGAGGCCCAGGTTTGCTTCTCAGCCAATGTTGATGGTGGCTTATACACAGCTACGATATACCTATAATGGAAGGCTTATATGAGGTTATGATGGGAAACTGATTTCAGCAGAGTTTTCATAAAAAGGTCAACTAGCAAGGAAATCATGGTGATCTACTTTTGAAAATGCTGTGACCTCTAAGCGTTTGCTTTTCAAATGTCACGGGACTGCATGTTGTTGTTGGGTACCTCTGAGTTAAAAACAACTCAGAGTGACTCTATAAACAAAATTCTACACCTTGTCTTATTCTGCATCACTTTATGATCTCTGGTATGCATGAGTCTATTGTTATAGACACAGTATTGATTCGTCTGGTTAAGGGTCTTCCTCTCTTTCATTGACCATGCAGCTTTCCCCGCGTAATGGAATTTTCCAAAGACTGGCCCTTCCTGACAACATGTCCAAAGTGTGTGAGACAAAGTTTCACCATCCTTGCTCTAAGGAGCACTCTGATTTCACTTTTTCCAAGATATACATGCTTTTTCCTTTGGCCATCCATGTAATATTCAGTACTCTTCTCCAACATCAGAATTCAAAGACATTGATTCCCCTTCTATCTTCCTTATCCATTGTACAATTTTCAGAAGCACAGGAAGGAACTGAAAATATCATGACTTCAATCAAGACTACTTTGCTCTTCAATCTGGCAACCTTGCTCTTTAGCACTTTGGAGAGGTACTGAGAGCGGATTTCCTCAGTACACCACATCCTTTCTTTTTAATAAAATATTTCTTTTATACTGAGTTTACTTAAAA
>NW_006399938.1:2161574-2162131 GCF_000299155.1 Elephantulus edwardii | reverse complement strand
TACTCCAATCTTTTATCCACCCCTCCCACAAATCTCTGGTTATCTTTCCCCCGCCCTCCATTCACAGGTACAGAGCATCTTCTGATTTCCTGACTACAGTTACCATGGTGTTGATTGTGGATCCAAGTAAAATTATTTCTTCTTTATCTTGGCTGAAAGCAGGGAGTACCATAGGAATGTCTATCTGTGTTTCATTGATTATGCAAAGGTGTTTGACTGTGTGGATCACAACAAACTGTAGCTGACTCTGACAAGAATGGGAATCCCAGAACACTTGATCGTGTTAATGAGAAACCTCTACTTGGACCAAGAGGCAGTCGTCAGAACAGAGCAAGGAAACACTCCAAGGTTCAAAATTGGGACAGGTGTACACCAGGCATGTGTCCTATCTCCATTCCTTTTCACCTTATATGCGAACAGATTATCCAGAAGGCTGAGCTGTATGAGGAAAAGTGTGGCATTAAGATTGGAGGAAGATTCATCAACAACCTGTGCTATGAAGATGACACAACCCTGCTTGCTGAAACTGAGAAGGACCTGAAGCACTTGCTGCAGAA
>NW_006399938.1:2159630-2161089 GCF_000299155.1 Elephantulus edwardii | reverse complement strand
CATGTTGCAAGGAGGGACCAATCCTTGGAGTGGGACATCATGCTTAGGAGGGTGGAGGGACAGCACAGGAAAGGAGATTCAGTGACTGGGGTAATGAGGGTAGGTCTGTCAAAGACATTAAGATTGGCACAGGATAGAGCAGAGTTTAGGGCTATTGTACATAGGGTCGCTGAGTCAAAGGTGACTTGACAGCACAAAGCAACAACAACAATAATAATCTATCATGATTATGCCTATTAGTCCAGTGGAGAGGTTTCTTCCTTGATGTTGAGTTGCAGTCTATAATAAAGGCCTGTTAACCTCTGCAACAAGTGTTTTTCTGTCATCTTCCTTTTCTCTATGGAAGATGTGTCTTCTACAGGACACAGATTGTTGAAAAGTATTCCTCTAATCTTCATGCCACATTCTTCTTCATATAGCGTAGTTTCCTGAATTATTTGCACAGCATAGGGATCAAATTGTTATGAAAAAAGATGCAAGTCCAGTCCGCAACTTTCTTGATTTAAAACCATGCAGTGTTCCTTTGATCTGTTGAGACAATTGCTTCTTAGTCTATTTCATATTAACACAATAAAGTGGAAGCTGCATAGGACCAAGTAACTTGAGAAGCTGTTAACAGTAGTAACAAACTATCAAAGGAGACTTCTAGAATTATCAATGACAAAATGCAGGACTTAGAAGCAACACTGAAATGTAATTCCACAAACCCGAAGTTATGTATTTTCCTTTTATTGCTGGTAAGTCCAAGTATCACTGTCCTGTCCCTGTGACAGACGGCTGCCATCCAAATGTTTGGGTCCAAATTATAGTTACGCCCTTTGTTAGCCCTGGTATTTTTATCTCATACATTTTCTTTTTATAATGATGACAATAACATATCATACTTACAACATAGGGTATAAGAGTAAATGTGCATGTATATGAAAAAATATTTAAAAGGTAAAAGCCACACAAATTGAGAAACTAGGAATAAACCTAACTGGAGACACAAAAGACCTTTACAAAGAAAGCTACAAAACACTTCTGTGAGAAACAATAAAAGACCTAAATAAATGGGAAAATGTTCCCTGTTTATGGATAGAAAGATTCAAATAGTGAAAACTATAATCCTCCCAAAAACATTCTACAATGACAGGCACATAGACCAGAGGAACAGAATCAAGAAGCCAGAAACAAATCCATACATGTATAGTCAACTGATATTTGACAAGGAAACAAAATCTATCAAATGGAGAAACAACCACCTCTTCAACAAACAGTTTTGACAGCAAACCTGGCATGAAGAGAGCTAAAGCACGATCCACAACTCTCATCACATACTGAGTCAACTCAAGTTGAATGAGAGATCGAAACGTAAAGCCTAAAACCACAAAGATCAAAAGAGACAAATTGAGACCAAGCTTAGAAGGCCTTATCTATGGTATGTTAAATACAGCCAGAAATACACAACAAGAAGAGG
>NW_006399938.1:2156980-2158025 GCF_000299155.1 Elephantulus edwardii | reverse complement strand
ATTTGTACACCACTATTCATAGCATCATTATTCACAATCCCACCAATATGAAAACAGCCCAAATGTCCAATCACATCAAATGGATTTAGAAATTGTGGCACATTCACATGATGAAACACTACACAGAAGTTAGAAGCAAGAATAAAAAATTACTACATTAAGTTGGGAGAAACTAGAGGAATTCCCTGTTATGCCATTTAGATACTTTGGGTAAAACACTGCTGTCTAGCTAAAACATGTGGGACCCCTTAAGTTCAAGTGGAAGTGGCTGAGCCAGATTGAGCCCAACCAAGACACCATTTCTGGGAGGGAAAGGGCTTTATCTTTTGCCATTCAGGTACTTTAGGTAAAACACTGCTGTCAGTCAGAGGGTTCAGGCCAAAAAGAGAGCAAAAATGCATAGGTCCTTCACATAGCATTGTGATATTCTGGGTCATTATATAGTTACAACAACACACATTTACTAAGAAAACACAAACATAATGTCAAAAAAGTAGCAATCCATCTCAGTCATCATGAAAAAAAAAAATAACCATTGTCCTAAAAAAGAAAACCCAATGAATACCCCTGATAGAGAGAACCAGAAAAAAATATGTTGACATGGAGTTATTTGAACAGCTACAAAAAAAGATACAGGTTGGAAGAAACAATGGAAACAGATAAGAGAGAAAGTACCTTGGAGATAACAAACCAGAAGAAATATATTGATGAGGGGTAACTTGAACAGCTATGGGAGAAAATGCAAAAGATGGAAGAAAGAATTGAGAGCACAGATAAAGAGGTAAAATAATTTAAAAATTCGTCACAAGACAGAGAGGGTACAGCCAAAACAGCACTGGAAATAACAGAAATGCATGAAAATGTAACCCAGGCTATTAAGACTGAATTGGCTGAAGTGTCCAAAATGCTGGTAGGACAAAAAGTAAAACTGAAAAGATGGAGCAGAGGGTCAGTGAGTTAAAAGAAAGGAACTTCACTGGAAATACACTAGAAGAAAAAATCAGAGATGAGACATAAAGAAAATGAAGAAAATATTAAAAACCCC
>NW_006399938.1:2148734-2154175 GCF_000299155.1 Elephantulus edwardii | reverse complement strand
CCAATGATCCTATACCCAGGAAAACTCTACATCAAATATAAAGGAGAAATTAGATACTTTGCAGGAAAGAAAGAACTTAAGGAATTTGTAAAAAAGAGATCAAACCCTCAGGAAATTTTAAGTGATGTCCTTCACACGGATACACCAAACAAAAGTGCATGTACCACAGAAACCAGAAACAAAGAAAAAGAAACACAGCAAAATGGCAGCAGTAAATCCCAGCCTTACAATAATCACTTTTAATGTGAATGGACTAAATGTACCAGCCAAGAAAAAAAGAGTAGTAGAATGGACAAAAAAACCAAACCCATCAATATGTCTCCTACAAGTGAGACATCTAAAAAAAGAAGAGAAAGGCCGACTCAAAATCAGAGACTGGAATACCAAGCAAAATGCAACATCAAAAAGCAGGAGAGGCAATAATACTCTGGTAAAACATACTTTAGAATGAAAACCACCATAAAAGATAAGGAAAAGCATTACATACTGATTAAAAGCACTATAGATCAAGAAGATATAACCTTGATCAACATTTATGCACCAAATGACAGACCTACAAAATACATAATAAAATGGTTAACAGAATTGAAGAAAGAAATAGCTCCACAATAGTGGTAGGAGATTTCAACACACCACTATCACCAAAAGATTGGTCAACTCAAAAGAAACTCAACAAAGATGCAGAAGATCTAAATTATACAATAATCCAGTTCAACCTTGTTGACCTATTCAGGGTATTGCATCCAAATTAAACTCAATTAACTTTCTTCTGAAGTGCCCGTGATACATTTTCCAGAATCAGTCATGTATTAGGACACAAAGCAAGCCCCAACAAATTAAAAAACTTCCAATACAAAGTATCTTCTTAGACAAAATTACATAAAACCAGAAATTAGCCACATGATGGTAGAGCTTACAACACCACCCACGTGGAAACTAAATAACTCTCTGCTAGAACATTATTGGGTTATAAAAGATATAAAGAATTGAAATAAAAAGTTGCTTGAAAGAAGTGAAAATGAAAATACTACCTTCCAAAAATTCTGGGATGCAGCTAAGACCGACCTGAGAAGACAGTTCATAGTAGTAAAAGGCACACACATAAAAAAGGAAGAAAGAAAAAAAACCAATACTCTAACTCGACACCTTTATCAAATAGAAAAAAATAAAAAATAAAAACCAACCCAACAATCTAATGCTACATTCTCTAGGAGAAAAGACATTCTAAGGGCAAGAGCTGAAATCAATGAGATAGAAAACAGAAAATAATTGAAACCATCAATAAGATCAGAAACTGGTTTTTCTAAACAGTCAATAATATTGACAAAACACTAGTAAACTTAACAAAGGAGGGGAAAAAGAAAGAAGACCCAGATAACTCGATTAAGAAATGATAGAGGTGACATCACAACAGAACCAGAGGTAATTAAATTGACAAAATAGGAATACTATGAAAAGCTATCTATACTCTGATAAATTCGAAAATCTAGAGGAAATGGGAAAATTCTTTGAAACTCATGCCCTACCCAGATTGACAACAGCAGGTACAGAACACTTGAACAGACCGATCACAAGAGAAGAAATTGAACAGGTAATCAAAAAACTTCCCCATAAGCAAAGTCCTGTACCAAGTGGCTTCACTGTTGAATTCTACCAAACATTCAGAAAGGAATATACCATCAATTCTACTTAAATGATCTAAAAAAAATGAAAAAGAAGGAACACTCCTCAGAGTCATTCTATGAAGCAACCATAACACTAATACCAAAACTACACAAAAATATTACCAAGAAAGAAATCTAGAGGCCACTATCTCTCATGAATATAGATGTAAAAATCCTTAAAAAATTTCTATCTAATAGAATCCAAACGCATATAAAACAAATAATTCATGGAGAATAGTAAATAACTTTTAAGTCATTATTTTGCAGACTAGAAAACACAGATTGAGATTGTTAACAACTTTAGTTTTCTTGGCTCCTCAGTCAACACTCTTGGCACCAGCAGCCAGGAATTAAAAAAATGTATTGCTATGGGAAAGTCTGCTGTTAGGGACCTCTCCAGAGTACTGAAGAGCAATGGTGTCACTCTGGAGACTAAGGCACGTCTGATACAGGCTATGGTCCTTATAATCACTCCTTATGCATCGGAGAGTTGGACAATGACTAGGGAGGATAGAAGGAGAATTGACACCTTTGAGCTGTGGTGCTGGAGAAAAGTATTGAATATACCATGGACTGCCAAGAAAACAAAGATTCATCCTAGAGAGAGTTAAACCAGGCTGCCCCTTGGAGGATCTTCGTCTGACATACTTTGGACATGTTGTAAGGAGGGAGAGGTCCTTGGAGAAGGACATCATGCTTGGGAGGGTGGCGGGATGGAGCAGGAGGGGAAGGCCCTCTATGAGGTGGATTGAGTCAGTGACTGGGGTAATCGGATGGGTTTGTCAGAGGAAGTGCGATTGGCACAGGATAGGGCAGGGTTTAGGGCTGTTGTTCATAGGGTCGCTATGAGTCGCAAGCGACTCGACAGCACATAACAACAATAACAGATAACACAGACAAAAAATTAGCTCTTCCAAAGTTCCCAGCTCAGTAATAGCACACCTATGCTAAAAACATAGATTTGTCAATATATTAAGACATATTGTAATCTTAATCACTTTACTCACAGAAAAACAAAAGATATAAAAGTATTTATGCATGTAAGAATAAGAATATTGTATATGCAAGTAGTTTGGGGAAACGATGCTATCAGTCATTTCAATAGTTTTGACAATGTATTTTTTTCATCACATTCCTGGAACCTGTGATAGCCAAGATATTTTTTTTAAAATATACCATGAACTCTGTGCAACTAGAAGAACACTCATAGAGTTATATGATTTCAGTTTTCCCACCTATTCAATATGCAAGAATAGGTCAGTAAAATATATGCAGAGTAAAGTCAAATAAATAGAAAATGCCTCCAAGGACTTTTATGAAATTTTGGTCTACAAAATTCTTTTTCTTAATATATAACATTTTAAAGATTCTAGAAAGCAGCAAATTTGTAGACTTAAAGTCACTAGTAGTATAAATAAGACTACTATTTTGATATCTCACTCACAAACATCAATAAAAAATATCTAATACTCATATAAACTATATACGCAAAACAATAAAATATAAGAGTGAAAATAAAGTTGCACAACGGAATAATTAAAGTTCTACCTCCTAAAAACAGAAAACAAATGTAATCAAGAACCGTTGATGAAAATTATTGCAGTAAATTTGTTTCATTGACAACTGTAAATAAAATATTTTACAATGTCAGCCACAAGTGTCTTAACTGTTTGTGCACTATGATTGCCACTAGGTGGCAGTGTAGACTATATGACTTTAATAAATAGCTATTACTTTTTTTAAAGAAAAAAACTGGGTGAAAAAAATAACTAGATACTTTAAAAAGATATTAAATTGACTCAACATCATAAATAACTTTCTTTACACTGTACATCTATGTCTCTATGTGTTGTTGTGTACCACTGAGTCAGAACTGACCCATAACCTTTGGTGTTTTCAGAGGCAATTAATCAAACCAGAGATTTCCCTTCCTTCTACCCCTGGAGCAGGTGGTAGATTCAAACCAGCTGCCTTCGGGGTTTGCAGCACAGCTTCTTACCATTATACCATGTTTCTATAGGTTTTTAAATGATACTTTTTTTTCCTTAAGCTTTGATGCCCAGGGCAGTGGAAATAATCTAATTTAGAATTAGAAGATAGAGTTAAATATAAAGAAAAAGAAAGTAAGGTTCAGTAAAATATCTAGGAAGATCTTAAACTTCAATTACAAGATATATTAATATAAAACTAGGTACCCAGTCAATTAGATAAAATGTGATTTTTTTAACACTAAGTTATAAATTTCTATTAAATGGTACATGTAGATCCAAGTGTTTTGATATGAACGATGAAAATTTTAAGAATTCGCTCTCTGTCCATACTGCACTGATCAAAACAAAACTTCTAGGTTTCTTTATAAATATTCAACAATATCAAAGATATTTAGAAAAATCGCTGCATGATACTGCTAATATTCACACAGTATTTATGAGAGATTTAATCTGCTAACTATCTTTGAGAAACATTTATTTTGCTGCTAATGAGCCAAATATATTAATTCACTGAATGAAAAACTTGTTCATAAAAGAAGTATGACCTTAGTTTGCTGACCTGTAGAGTGTGTGGCTTGAAAACCTTTTCTTTGAACAGATGCATCAGAAATAAATCTAACAAACATTTTGTTTCCAGTAGCAACAAGGGGTTCTGGTATCTTGTTACCACATAACCGTCCAAGAATTGGTGACTTGTCTGTTTCTCCATCAAACACTTCTAAGTGGTCATAAGCACATTCTTGATGTTGTTCAATCTCAAACTCACTGAAGACCTATAGAAGAGAAAATAGAAAGACAATAGAGGGAGAGATAATGTGATATTAAGAAGGGGAGAGAAGGGAAAAGAGAAGAGGATAGTGAAAGAGAGCAAGAAAAGATATGAGGAGGAGAGAAGAGGAAAAGGAGAGAAATATGTACAAATAATTAAAATTATCAGAAAAAATTGCATAAATAAATACTAGTAAGATGTATTCTAGGCCTATAAATTTTGTCTCATATAAAAATGACAGAAAAAAAAAAAAACCCAGACAAGCAAAGCCCCTAAAACCCATTGTTCTTGATTTGGAACTTACTCATGGTTGATACTCTAGTGGGTTTTCATAGATGATAAATTGCATGGGAGGAGATAGCCTGTGTTTCTTCCATGGAGTATTTTGTAGATTTGAACCTTCTGCCTTTGGATGGGAAGCACAACTCTGACGAGGTCGCCAGAGCTATTTGAGACCCTTTGATTCATACAGCACATTATAAAAAAGCGTTGTTGTTGTTGTTTTGTGCCAACAAGTTGCTCGCAACTCCTAGTGACCTTATGTACAACAGTTCTGAACACTGCTCTATCCTGAGCCATCCTTATTATCTGTACTATACCTATCACCATTATCCCAGTCACTCGGTCAATCCATCTCATTCCTCTCTTGCGCTGTTCCTCCACCCTCCCAAGGATGATGTCTATTTCCTTCTCAAGGACTGGTCCCTCCTTGCAACATGCCCAAAGTATGTCAGACGAAGCTTAAAAAAAATCTCTTCTCTCCAAGGAGCACCCTGGGTTCACTCTAGGATTAACCTGTTTATTTTCCTTCAAGTCCATATTCAATACTCTTCTCCAGCACCACAGCTCAAAGGCATCAATTCTCCTTCTTTCACCCCTACTCATTGCCCAGCTTTCTGATGCATAGCAAATAATTGCAAAGACTATGGCTTGGATCAGGTGCACCTTAGTTGCCTGACACTGTTGCTCTTCAGTAATCTGGAGAGGTCACTCACAGCACACTTTCCCAAGGCAATT
>NW_006399938.1:2137536-2142404 GCF_000299155.1 Elephantulus edwardii | reverse complement strand
CTATAATCAATATTAGATAGATCTTCTCTGAAAGCAGAGCTCCAGAGGAACGTCTATGAGTGTTTCATTTAATATGCAAAGAAATTTGACTGCTGGATCACAACAAACTGTGGCTAACTTAGAGAAAAATGAGAGTCCTAGAACACTTGATTGTGCTTATGTGAAATCTACAGTTGGACCAGGAAGCAGTTGTCAGAACAGAGCAAGGAAATACTGCATGGTTGAAAATTAGGAAAGTTTTATGCCAGGTATGTATTCTATCTCCATAACTTTTCAATCTATATGTAAAATAGATTTTCTGGAAGGCTGGGCCCTGAAAGGAGGAATGTGGCAACAGGTTGGATGAAGTGCTCATGAACAGCTAGCATTATGAAGATGACACACCTAGCTTCTGAAACTGTGGAGAACCTGAGGTATTTTCTGCAGAAGGTCAAGGACTGCATCCTTCAATATGGATTCAAGTTCAACATCAAGGAAACAAAGTTTTCACCACTGAGCCAATTGGCAGCAATATCACAGATGGAGAACAGCTTCAACTTGCTCGGCTACACTAACAGCATTCTTAGTACCAGCATCCAGGAAATTGAAAGATGAACTGCATTGGAAAAATGTGCCATCAGAGACCTCTCCAGAGTACTGAAGAGTAACAGTGTCAGTCTGGAGACTAAAGTGTGCCTGATTCAGGCCATGGATGTCACAATTACTTGCTATGCATTAGAGATCTGGACAATGACTAAGGACAATAGAAGAAGAATTGATCACTTTGAAATGTGGTACTGGGAAAGGGTACTGAATATACAATGGCCTTCTAAGAAGACAAACAGGTCCATCATGAAGAAGGTGAAGCCAGGCTGCTTCTTGGAGGGAAGGATTTTGAAGCTCCGTTTCACGTATTTTGGGTATGTTGCCACGAGGGATCAGTCCTTGGAGAGTGGCATCATGTCAAGAAGGGTGGAGAGACAGCACAAGAGAGGAAGACCCTGGTTGAGATAGATTGACTCAGTGACTTCAGGTCATAGGGGTAATGGGTGTAGGTGAGTCAGAGACAATGAAACTGACTCAAGAGAGAGGAGGGTTCAGAGGTGTTGTACATAGGGTCATTATGCGTCAGAGTCCTAGGTGATGTAAAAACACACAACAACAGAAAACAAGAATCCACTGATACAAAGTTGTTTCCTACTCAAAAGGATGCTGAAGGACAAACCTACTGTGTTGTTGGTAGTGTATATATGTTGTACCATCAGACTGAGATTGACTCAAAGCTGACCCTACAGTGGGTTTTCAGTAGGAGTAAATTAAATGTGAGGAGGTTGCCTCTCTTTTTGCAATTGATATAAGGGTTTCCAGGCTGTAAATCTTTAAAGAAGAAAATTGTCGAACTCCTTAGAAGCAATCAGTGAATTTGATGCCTACTTCTTCTGTTACATGTCATACCACCAAACTTCATGTGAAAAGTGGACAATGAATAAAAAAGACCAAAGGATAACTTATTTCTTTTAGTTATTATACTTGTTGAATAGTATTGAATATCCCATTAATTACTTACAGAGCAAACATCAGTCATGGAAGACTACCTCACATCTTACACAAAACCAAAATAACATGTCACCCCTCAAAAGTGACACAGTATCAATGGATTCCTTGGAATAAACAAAGTCTGATGGAAATTTCAGACACACTTTAAAAGAACAATGATTTAATATATTCAATGGGTGAAAGTCAAACTTGAAGAATTAAAGGACTCTGAAAGCAAAACCCAAGAGGAACTTAAAAGAAGAATCCAAAACAATGCAGATAAAACAAAGGAGGCATTAGAGGATTTGGATAAACAAGAAACCCCAATACAGAATATGAGGACCAATGTTTCAGATGTTGTCAACATATTGGAATGTTCTATGACCAGAGTTGAAAAGACAGAACACAGAACCAGCTAAATAGAACAGAGAATCGTCACCACAGATATGCTAGAACAAAAAGCATACTCAAAAAGGAAGGAAAAAGTTTAAGAAAGACTAAGAATAATGTGGGACACCATTAAGAGGAATAACATGTGCATAATCGGAATCCTCGAACAGGGAGAAGCAAGTAAAGCCACTGAGAAAGCTGTGGAAGAATTAATAGAAGAAAACGTTCCAGGCATAATGAAAAATATATATTCAAGAAGCTGAGTGAACACCATATAGAACAGACCCCAAAAGAAAAACGCCAAGGCATAATATAGTCAAATTTTTCAGGGAAAAAGATAAGAGGAGAACTTTGAAAGCAGCTAGGGAGAAACAAAGAGTAGCCTATAAGGGACAGCAAATAAGATGACATGCAAATTTCTCCATACTAACCATTAGAGCAAGAAGACAGTGGAATGACATATATTAAAAAACTCAAAGAACACAATTATCAACCAAGAATACCATACCCAGCAAAACTGTCCGTCAAATATGAAGGAGAGAGCAAGATATTTTCAGAAAAGTAGAATTCAAGGGAGTTTTTAAAAACAAGACCAGAGTCACAGGAAACACTGAGAGAAGTCCTTCTTACAGAGAAGCCACAGAAAACAGAATGGACCAAAGAAACGAGCAACAATAACAAAAAGAAGTCAACAAAGTGATAGCAATAAACCTTTGCCTCTCAATAATTACACTGAATGTAAATGGTTTAAATGCACCACTGAAGAGAAAAGGAGTAGCAGGTTGGATTAAAAACAAACAAACAAACAACCCATCTATATACTGTCTACAAGAGATATACCAGAAAAGTGAAGAAAAAAAAAAGACTAAAAAGAAAAAGGTGGAAAAAAATATACTAAGCAAATGACAACCAGAAAAAAGCAGAAGTAGTGATACTCATATATGATAAAAGAGATTTTAGTGCTAAAAACATCACAGAGGACAAGGAAGATATAATGCTCTATAATGCTGAAAGTGTCAATAGAAGAAGAGGACATTACATACACGCGCGCGCGCGCGCGCACACACACACACACACACCCACACACACACATAATGATGCTGTTGTTGTTGTTATGTGCCGTCAAGTCGCCTGCGACTCATAGCGACCCTATGTACAACAGCCCTAAACTCCGCTCTGTCCTGAGCCAATCGCACTGTCTCTGACACTCCCATCCCAATTATCCCAGTCACTGAATCAATCCACCTCATAGAGGGTCTTCCTCTCCTGTGCTGTCCCTCCACCCTCCCAAGCATGATGTCCCTCTCCAAGGACCGGTCTCTCCTCACTACATGTCCGAAGTAAGTTAGATGGAGCCTCAGAATCCTTGCCTCCAAGGAGCCACCCGGTTTAACCCTCTCCAGGACAAATCTATTTGTTTTCCTAGCAGTCCATGGTATTCTCAGTACTCTTCTCCAGCACCACAGCTCAAAGGCATCAGTTGAAAATATATAAAGCAAACATTAACAGAACTGAAAAAAGAACAGGCAACATCACTACAGTAGTAGAAGACTTCAACACTACTCTCAAGAAAAAAACAGAACTACCAGAAAGATACTCAACAAAGATGCCAAACAATTAAACTGCACAATAAACCAAAAATAATCTCATAAATATATACAGGCTAATACACCCCAAAAAAGGCAGTATACCTTCTTCTCCAATGTGCATGGAACATGCTCCAGAACAGATCACATTTTAGTTTACAAGGCTATTATTAAAAACATAGAAATAATACAAAGCATATTCTCAGAACACAATGCTACAGAATTAGAAATTAATAACATGATGATAAAAAGGGGGGGAACCCATACATTTGGAAGCTGAACGACACCTTGCTTGAAAATGTGTGGGTACTAGAAAAAAAAATAATAAATGACATTAAAAAGTTTCTTTAAACAAATGACAGTGAAACATGACTGACCAAAACCTCTGAGGAAAAGATAAAGCAGTAATTAGAGGTCAATTTATAGTAGTATGCAAATACATTAAAAGGCAAGAACCAGTGATAATTAACTCACTAACAAATTGAAAAAGAACAGCAAGAAAACCCAACACACTCTAAAAGACTCAAATTATTAAAGTCAGGGCAAAAATAAATAAAACAGAAAACAGAAAAACAATAGAAACCACCAACAAAAGCAGGAGTTGGTTCTTCAAAAGGGTCAATAAAATTGAGAAATCATGAGCAAAACTAACAAAAGACACAAATAATCCAAATAAGAAATGAAAGGGGTAATGTCACAAAAGAACCAGCTAAAATAAAAAAGATAACAATGGAATATTAGGCAAAACTATACTGAAACAAATTTTAAAATCTAGAGAAAATGGACAAATATTTATAAACCCACAACCTGCCTAAACTGACACAGACTAAAATAGAACACCTGAACTGATCCATTATGAAAGAAGAAATTGAGCAAATAATAAAACAACTTCCAAGAAAAAAGGGGGGGAACCCCACAAAAACACCAAACAACCAAACCAATCCTGGACCAGATGGCTTACTAGTGAATTTTATCTAATCCTACATAAAGTATTTCAGAAAATAGAATAAGATAGAATTCTTCCAGAATCATTCTACGAAGAAAACATATCCTTGTTACCAAAGTCAGGTAAAGTCACCAACAAAATATATAACTATAGACCAATATTTCTCATGAACATTGGTGGAAAAATAATAAAATCCTCATCAATCGAGTGCAACAATTGCTGTTGTTATGTGCCATCGAGTTGCTTGCAACTCACAGCGATCCTATGTACAACAGCCCTAAACCCTGCTCTATCTTATGCCAATAGTACTGCCACAGACACACCCATCCTGATTACCTCAGTCATTAAATCAAACCACCTCATAGGGGGTCTTCCCCTCCTGTGCTGTCCCTCCACCCTCCCAAGCATGATGTCCTTCTCCAAGGACTGGT
>NW_006399938.1:2136700-2137436 GCF_000299155.1 Elephantulus edwardii | reverse complement strand
TTTGTTGTGATTTACATAATCAAATGCCTTTGCATCGTCAATTAAACACAGATAAAAATAGTATGAAATAAAAAATGTATCATCTCTAAAAAAATTAAAAATAAAATAAGGAGTACTATGTGAAATTTTCAAATGAAATTCTATTAAAACAGTCTAAACCAGAGTTTAAAGATATTATAACAGAAATTGTTCTTTGATTATGAAATTATTGCAGGTCCCTGGAAAACTTAACTCTCATATTAAACCACGGATACTCACTGGTTATCATGGTAATATTAATGCTTTATTTCTACATACTATTTAACTTTATTCTAGCTTTGGGAACTCTGGTAGACTTTAGGAAGTTGTTCTGCTAACTCAAAAGCTCTACTCCTATGACTGCTTGATTCAGTAGTGGTTCTGCTGGCTAAAGATAACCAATCTTCATCAGTGGTATTTATGGCCTTGAAAAGCACACTAGAGTGTTAGCTATGATTCAGTTCTGATTCAGTGACAATGAATTTGAGTAGCTTTGCACATTTAGACTAAACAGGAAGTCAAAGGTATCACTTTTCCACAAAAAACATTTTTAATAAATCTTTGTAGAATAACTTAAATAAAAGGCATATACATTATATGTTTATTTAGTTAAATTATACAGATAATACTGTTTAACAAAAGTAATATGGTTTTATTACTTTTAATCTTACTTTTAGACAGTACACATACTTTACTAATGGAGATTTTAGAACTTTTA
>NW_006399938.1:2135634-2136290 GCF_000299155.1 Elephantulus edwardii | reverse complement strand
TTTTTAAAATAAAAATTCATTAAATGTTCAACACATTTAAAATTACTTTATAATAGTGAATTGTGATAGGTTGAAAACAACATTGTTTAAGCTAATTTCCTGGTAAATGCTTTTTTCATTACTAAAAAATTATCATAAGATGAAGAAATAAATCATCACTCCAATTTGAGCCTAAATACAGCAAAGCTTAAAAATGAAAAGAAAAGGAAACTTTAAGAAATTCCAGCAGTATAAAATATTTGCACATGAATCTTTTACATATCAAGTTTTTTTTAATGACTTAGTGAAGAAATTAAAAAGGTGTTTTATAATTTTAAAAATTAGTAAACAAATACATAGGAATGATTCTCCCTCAGTTCTTTCCTTTTTCTTCTTGCCTATATGATATCACACCTCTTACTGTTTCTGACTTTGGAGGCTTAAGAAACTTAAAGCAGTGTGAAAACTAGTTCAGGGGCTGATTGTTCAGATAATCTGACTGATCAGATCATCCACTACTCATACACAAGTTCAAACTGAAGGTAAAGAAAAACAAATCAAATAAAAATCAAATCATAAGCACCAAAGCCTGACCTTGAGTCTGTTCCTCCAGAATTTAAAGGCCACCTTAGGAACAGGTTTGAGGGCTTGAATACTAACAAGACCAGATAAGCTGT
>NW_006399938.1:2116068-2125324 GCF_000299155.1 Elephantulus edwardii | reverse complement strand
GACAAAGGAAAGAACAAGAACAACATGATCCTATCAATTGAGGCAGAAAAGGCTTCTGACAAAAATCCAACAGTTTTTACTGATTAAAACACTCAGCAAAACAGGAATAGAGGGGAATTTCTTCAACATAGCAAAAAGTATATATGCAAACTCAAGTGCCAACATCATTTTCAATGGAGAGAGATTAATGGTATTCCCTTTGAGAACAGAAACTAGGCAAGGACATCCACTATCACCTCTCCTCTTCAGTTGTATCGAAAGTGTTAGCAATAGTAATAAATAAGACAAGAGAAGGAAATAGGACGTATCAAAATTGGCAAAGAAGAGGTAATATTAACTCTCTATGCAGATAATATGATAGTATACTTAGAAAACTCTAAAGGCATAGCTAGATTATCCAGAAGGCTGGGCTGTATGAGGAGAAATGTGGCATCAGGATCAGAGGAAGGTTCATCAACAATCTACGTTATGAAGATGACACAACCCTACTTGCTGAAACTTAAGAGGATGTGAAGCGCTTGCTGCAGAAGGTCAATGAATTCAGCCTTCAATATGGATTGAGGTTCAATATCAAGAAAGCAAAGATTCTCACCACTGGGCCAATTGGCAGCATTAAGATAGATGTTGAAGAGATTTAGATTGTTAATAGTTTTAGTTTTCTGGGCTCCACATTCAACACTCTTGACACCAGCAGCCAGGTGTCAAGGGCCTGGCTAAATTGCATAGCAAGATTAGCCCTGTACTGTAAAACCAGCAAGACTAATTCCATCTTGGTTAGAACATCTGCTTGGCAATATACAACTCAGGGAAGCAGGACGTTAATGAGTAAGAGTGACCAAAGGTCTCAGACCTTAGGGAATGTTATCTACTGAAATTCTTTGTTTCTTAGAGTTCACAATAAGGTATGCTGGAAAGTATCTTTGTATTGTTCTGAGGTCTGTGAGAGTAAATGTTTGACCTGAGAGTCAACATCTTGGACGGAAAGACATAACGCGATGGCTACTGCAGAGGTGCTTCTAAAAAACTATATATGCTTTTCAAAAATAAAAGTTTTTTGCTATTCGTCATCAACGGGTAGTCTCTCTGAGTCTTCATTCAATCCTCGTCCCTTCTCTAGTGGAACTGTTTCAATATATTGAGGGTGGACCTCGATAGCCAGGAAATTAAAAGACTTATTGCACTGGGAAAGTCTGATGTTAGACACCTCACCAAAGTACTGAAAAGCAATGATGTCACTCTGGAGACTAAGGTGCACCTGATACATTGTCTTTGCAATTGCTTGCTATAGATCAGAGAGCTGGACAATGACTAAGGATGACAAAAGGAGAATTTATGCCTTTGAATTGTGGTGTTGGAAAAGAGTATTGAATATATCATGGACTGTAAGAGAATGAATAGGTTCATCCAGAAAAGGGTTAAAACTGGACTACTCCTTGGAGGCAAGGATTCTGAAGCTTTGTATGACATACATTGGACATGGTACAAAGAGGGAGGGAACAGTCCTTAGAGATATCGTACTTGTGGGGGTGGAGGGACAACGCAGGAGAGGAAGACCCTAAAGGAGACGGATTGATTCAGTGACGGGTAATTGGGTCGGTGTGTCAGAGACAGATTGGCACAGGATAAAGCAGGATTTAGGGCTGTTGTACACAGGGTCTCTATGAATTGCAGGTGACTTGAGGACACACAACAACAACAACATTCATGAACAAGGCACACTGTCCCATTTCTTTAGGTCTTTTATTGTATCTTGCAGAAATGGTCTGTAGTTTTCTTTGCATAGGTCTTTTGTATCTCAAGTTAGGTTCACTACCAAGTATCTCAATTTGTGGTTGGCTTTTGTAAATGATATCACTTTCCTAATTTCCTTCTCTAAGTTCTATTTTGTATTGTAGAGGAATCCTACTGAATTTTGGATATTAATCTTATATCCTGCTACTCAAAACCAGAAAAACAATTTAAACCATCAGTAAGATCAAGAGCTGGTTTTTCAAATATCGATAATATTGATAAACCACTGACAAACTTAACAAAACAAACCAAAAAAAACCCAGAAAGAAAACACAGATAACTTGATTAAGAAATGATAGAGGTGACATCACAACAGAAACAGAAAATAAAATAGATAATATCAAAATTCTATGAAAAGCTATACTCTGATAAAGTAAAAACCCTAAAGGCAATGGACAAATTCCTTGAAATGCATCCACTACCCAGATCGACAAGGACATATATAGAACACCTGGAAAATAAAAAATAGAAAAGGTCATAAAAAGAATTCCCCATAAGAAAAGTCTTTGACCAGATGGCTTCATAGCTGAATTCCACCAAACATTCAGCAACAATTTTCCTTAAATTATTACAAAAATGTGTAAAAGAAGGAAGGAACACTTCCAGAGTCATTCTATGAAGCAAGCATAACCTTAGTACCCAAACCAGGCAAAGATATTACCGAGAAAGAAAACTACAGACCAGTATCTCTCATGAGTATAGATGCAAAAATTCTTAAAAAAATATCATAACGAAGTGGGATTTATAACAGATATGCAAGGATGGTTAAACATAAGAAAAACAATGAACGTGATTCACTATATTAATGAAGAAAATAAAAAGAACCATGTGATTTTAGAAATTGATACAGAAAAGGCATTTGACAAAGTACAACACCCCTTTCTGATAAAGGCACTCAACAAAATTTGCATAGAAGGGAATTTCCTCAACATACTGAAAAGTTTATATGAAAAACCAAGATTCAACATCAATCTCAATGGAAAAAGATTAAAAGCATTTTCCTTGTAAAGAGGTACCAGACAAGGAAATCCACTGTCACTACTTCCATTCAATACTGTATTGGAAGTACTTGCTACGGTAATACTACAAGAGAAGGAAATAAAAGTTATTCAGATTGGCAAAGAGTTGGTTAAACTGTTGCTATAGGTAGATGATATTAGAGTATACAAAGATAACACCACAGACTCAACAACAAGAACAACACAAAAAATAATAAACAAAAAACTAGTTAGAATTAGTTGGTCAACTGATTTTTGATGAGGATATTAAATCAGTTAAATGAGGAAATGAAAGCCTCTTTTACAAATGTTGTTTGCAAAATTGGAAAACTATCTGCAGAAAATTCAATCAAGACCCACAATTCACCTCATACACAAAAACCAACTCAAAGTGGATCAAGGGCTACAACTAAAACCAAGGACTATACACTTCATCAGAGGAAAGCTTCAAAGAACTCTAGAAGCCTTACAACATGAACAGTCTTCCAAACATCTTGAGAATCCTACAGCCAGAAGAGAATAAAATAAATCAATGGGACCTTCTAAGAATCAAATGTCTATGCACATAAAAAAACCCCACCTCCTCCAACAGGGTAAAAAAAGAAATCCACAGACTGTGAAAAAATATTTTGTAATTATATATCTGACATGGACCTTATTTCTATCATTTATAGAATACTCCATCACCTCAGCAAGCTAAAGGTAAATAATCTAATTGCAAAATGGGCACATGATAAGAACAGACACTTCACCAAAGAAAATATTCAGATAGTGAACAAACACATGAAGAAATATTCAAAATCTCTAGCTCTAAGAGAGATGCAAATCAAAACAACTATATCATCTCACCCCTGTAACAATAGCAAAGTTGACAGAGCAGCAAACAAGAAATGCTGGCGAGCTTGGGGAGAAACTAGAACCCTTATTCACTGTTGGTGGGAGTGTAAAATGGTGCAACCACTATGAAAGGCAGTACGGCACTTTCTCAAAAAGTTGGAAATAGTAACACCATTTGATCCAGAAATTGCATGATTAAGAATATACCCTAAAAGAAAGCAGAACTTTCACCCACACAGATACATGCACACCCATGTTTATTGCTGTGTTGTTCACAATAGCAAAGAGATAGAAGCAACCCAAGTGCCCATCAACAAATGAATGGACAGAGAAGCTGTGGTATAGTCACATATTGGAATACTATGCAGCACTTGAAAACAAGGAATTCCAAGTAGTGGAATAGCTGAGTCATATGAAATTTCTATGTTCAGCTTTTTTTAGGAAGTGCCAAACTTCCTTCCAGAATGGTTGCACCATTTTGCAATCCCACCAACAATGTATAAGAGTTCCTTTCTCGCCACATCCTCTCCAAAATCTATTACTTGCTGCCCTATTACACTTTGTCACTCTTGCTGGAGTGAGATGGTAACTCATTGTGGTTTTAATTTGCATCTCTCTTATTGCCACTGATTTGGAGCACTTACTCATGTGTCTCTTTGCTATTCGAATATCTTCCTCTGTGAAAATTCTTTCCATGTCTTTTGCCCATTTTGTAATTGGGTTATCAGTCTTTTTCTTGTGGATGCATAGGAGTACTCTGTAAACTTTTGTTAGAAGACTCTTGTCTGAGATGTAATTACCAAATGTTTGTTCCCAGTCTGCAGGTTTTCTTTTCACCCTTTTGAAAAAAAGTTTTTGATGTGCACAGTGATTTAATCTGTAGAAGATCCCATTCATCAATTTTATCCTCTTTAGATTGTATATGAGAACTGAGGCACAAACTGAAATTTGTACACCAATGTCCATGGCAGCATTATTCACCATCACAAGAACATGGAAACAGTCCCAATGTCCAACGACAAATGAATAGATTGAGAAATTATGGTATATTTACACAATGGAATATTATTCAGCATGCAGGAGCAATGACTTTGTAAATGATTCCCTAACTTGGGAGGGATTGGAGAGCCTTATGCTGAGTGAACTGAGGATAAATATTGTATAAGACAGTCATTGTAGAATGAGTATAAGAATCCAGGAGGAGTGGGAGAGGCTGGAAATAGAGGAATGTCAATGTGCAGGGAGAGCAGGTATTAATCATTGGGTTGTACAATTTGATGGGTGGGGAGTGAGGGAAATTGAAAGAATTTGTTCTAATTTCTTTTTGAGTTGTATAAATAAACTAATGGGGGGAAAAGAATAGAAAAACAAACAAACAAACAAACAAAAAACCAAGAAATTCACAAAATACTACACAAAATGGGTGACCCTGGAAGACATTATGCAAAGTGAAACAGCTAAGTCACAAAAGGATAAATACTGCATAATGTCACTGTTATAAAACAGAACTCACATTGAGTGTTGGGGAGAAACTAAGAGGAGGTAAATAATGAATACTGCATTTGGAACAGATGAGGGAGGGAACTGTTTAAAAGGAATTTATTATTGGGCATTATTCGCATGACAAAAATCCCATAAAGTGGACTGAGGAAGGAGGGGGTAGGAAATTGTGCAAAAATGAATGAATTTTTTAAAAGAGAAAAGTGAACTGAGGGGTAGGTAGAAAAATGAAGAACGAAAGCAAATTATAAAAGAAAGGATTAAAAATATGGAGAATTTCTACCAATTCCTGAAGCTGTCAATTTATGAAACAGAACATCAAAATTCATTACTAATTGGTGACTGGGATGCAAAAGTGGGAAACAAATAAGTATGACTGGTGATTGTAAAATATGCCCTCTGTAAGAGAATATTGGCCAGAAATTGTATGTTAGAAAAAAGAAATATAATAAATGACTTGCATGTTGCTAAATTTTATTCTTAAAAAAAAACTAGAAAGGAATGGATTTAGCTAGCTAGGATACCCAGGAATCAAACTGGTTATATCTGTAGCAAGAGATAGTACAGAAATTCAATATCATATATCAAGACAAGGCCAGAAACTTATTATGTTATATACCATTAACTGTTTATTTTCAAATTTAAATTAAAATTGAAGAAAATGAAAACAAATCCACAAGAATTGAAATATGATCTTGATTCAACTCTAACTGAATTTGGAGACTATCTCAAGAATAGATATCTTGCACTGAACACTAATGACTGAAAACCAAATGAGTTGTGGGATGATATCAAGGAAATCATCTATGAAGAAAGCAAAAAGTCACTAGAAATCTAGGAAATAACTAAAAAAGAACAAAATTTATTTCAATACAGAACATGAAATTTGTTGTAGAATGCAGGAAATCTTAAGAAAATGGGAGAAATACTGGAGAGAAATGAACACGAGATTTCAACAATTGGCTGGAGATGTTAAAAAAATAATAATTATAATGAAGATTACAAAAACCTGGAGTTAGAATACTAAAAGTGAAGGACACTCTCAGCCTTCCTTTCTCAAGACGAATGGATTGTAAAAACACTCAAATTGTAATAGTAAAGAATTCTCAAGTGTAACAGTAGAGAATTCTATGGGAAAAACACTGAATGACACAAGAAGTAGTTCAAAGGATGGAAAGAATATATAGAGTCAGTGTACTAAAAAGAATTTGTCAATGTTCCATCATTTCAAGATGTAATATTTGATGAAGAAACTATAATACTGAAGGAAGAAATCCAAGTTTCACTGAACTCATTGATAAATAAAAAATCAAAACCAGCAGAGACTTCATCAGAATTTATTTCTCCTAAAGTACATCATGTAATCTAGCAGCAGAGAGTGGAGCTGAGTAGACACAATGCACGGGATGCAGAAGTTCCAACATGGACAGCTGACTAAATCTCTCCTGTAAATGACTGCCCCACTTATATATTTACAAACTACTTCATGCATGAAAATGCAGTACAAGCAGCAGAACAAAACTCTGGTGGTCTGCCTATAATTATATGGTAGTTAGTTTGTTTCTGTTACCTTATATGCAGATATACATTCTTATTATCACTAGATAACTCTCTAAAGAGAGATGAATAATAGCAATTAGACTTAATTGCATTCAAAGTTCTGTACCGAATATTAAAACCAAACTTTTGAAGGATGAATAATGTTACCGGGGGGGGGGGAATGAAATAAAATTTCAAGGGAATAACTATATTAAAATTATGTGGTCCATATTCACTTATTTGCAAATATTAGAACAAAAAAGCATAAGTATGAAATAAATATAAGGGTAGTGTTATAGTATATCCTATACATAATACTAAAAATTAGGTAAGAAGTTAGAGGCCACACATGCTCAGTCTATTCACTGGTTCAAGAAAAGTTAATTAAATAAAGGACTATTTCATTCCCTGAAGACATGCAGGATGTCTGGAGTAAATCATAACATCTGTCTAAAAGAGTAACACTGCACAAAATGAGGCAGGCTGGGAAGAGGAATTACTAACACCTGGTCAGAAATCAATTGGGTTTACCTTTTTAATCATATTACTAATGGAATAAACTGAATATTTAAATTAAGCCAAAGGTTCAGTATCCAATATGTACTTAGTATCCAACATATACTTAAGAGGTGTAAACAACTCTTATACACAAAGGTACTAATGAACTTTCCTCTGATCAGTTTATTAGACCAGCAGCAAACTTTGGGTGGTCCTTTTCCAGAAGTCAGTCTACATCACAGCTCCACCACACACAGACAATCATGTCACTAACAGGCTTAGATCTCAGAATCTGGCCCATTAATATTATAAAGACATCCATACAGAGAGACATCCACATATAGTGTTTCTGGTTCAATAAAAATTATTTCTAGGCCACAGAAATAGATTATAAGAGCCCGCAGACAGATGGAATAATACACACACACTCTCATCTTATATTAACCAAATTTAAAAAAAAACACACCAAAAAAGAAACATGCTTTTTCTTCTTTACTTTATGTCATATTCTAAGCCAAAGATATACACATCCAAATGATACAGAATGTACACATTTGTAGTCTTGAGGAATCAGTATAGCAGAAATTTCCCCAGAAGATATTTAGCTTTCCAAGACATCATCCAAATTCACAACGGAGCCAGAAGAGTTAAGTAGTTTGCCAATGATTTCATACAAGTTTTTATATAGAAAATAAGCACAAATATTGTACAGATATAGAAATGTAAGAAATTCCGATTTCTGGTGAAGTACTGCTTTGTTTTAAACTTAAAATATTTTTCTCATAGATTTATGCCAAAGACACTATAGAAATTTAGGGAACATAAAGTTTTAAATTTTTCCATTTCATGATTATGCTGTGATTTGAATGTTACTATTAATCTAGATTTTAGGAAGACCAGTGAATAATCTTGGTCTCTAGGCAGAAGGCCTAATGCATTTTCCAAACTAAAAGATGTAGAAGTAAAATTCAAAAGAAATAAAACTGAACTGTTAAAGACGATAGAAATAATAGCTATGTGACTGGAACAGCCAAGCAAACTTAATCTACCTGGCTGGCCACTGACCAAGCTTTCCTATGCAATCCTCTCACATGAACATCTGTTGAGCTGTTTTTATTAAAAATATAGGCATTGGCTAAAGAATGAGGCTGTTCAGAGTAACTACATTATTTACAAAAGACAAGATAATAAAGTGATAACACTGCAGAAATAAAATGCAGTCAGAGTGCACATTTTACACTAAGAATAAAAGAGATTGATGCAATTTGAGAAGCTATAGGATAAGCTTTAGGAAGGCCTAGCCATAGCTATCTTTTGCCTTTTCCTGTCTTGCATAAAAATTGCTATTTGGTTTCCCACAAGATAGTTAAAGCATTAGAGGCTACTGGGAGGGGAAAGGGGGTAAAGGAATCGTGGAATATAAAGTGCTGCCTTCTGTTTAATAATTAAACATATTTTCCTTCCATGAGTCCTCTATAATATCTACTTCATGCATTATTATGAAGAAGTGTGTAATTCTGAGAGATGTTTTTGTTTTTAAATATTGCACATGTTGTTGTTAGGTGCCACTGAGTCAAGTATGACTCATAGGGATCCTATGAACAAAAGATCTGAACCCTGTTCCATCCTGCACCATCTTCACATTTCTTGACACACAAGAGCCCATTGCAGCAGTCACCATATCAATCATTTTGAAGATCCTCTCCTTAGCAGACCGTCCACCCTTCCCAACATCATGTCCTTCTCCAAGGAAATATTGCATGCAAGAAACATCATTTTACTTGAAAAAACTCTTAAGTTAGAATAAATCAAATAGAGTTTACCTAAGCCCAACAACCTGTTGCTATAAGCCTCTAGGTATGAAATATTATCTTGTTATTTTAAATGAACACTAATTCAGAATTGAATAAAGCCAACAAGATTTTGATGAGTTTCTCTGGAAAAAGAGGAAATAAAGCTGATAATAATAGACATCTGTCAGGATTCATTCAAAATTTTATCTCTTTCTTTATTAACCTCCAATAACCAACAGCATTTATCTAATGTTCATAATTTATATGATGAAGTGAGATAAAGTCAGCATTTTCAATATG
>NW_006399938.1:2112902-2114834 GCF_000299155.1 Elephantulus edwardii | reverse complement strand
GGTCCTTGGAGAGGGACATCATGCTTGGGAGGGTGGAGGGACACTACAGGAGGGGAAGACCCTCTATGAGATGGACTGATTCGGTGACTGGGGTAATCGGGATGGGTGTGTCAGAGGCAGTGCGGTTGGCACAGGATAGAGCAAGGTTTAGGGCTGTTGTGCATAGGGTCGCTATGAGTCGCAAACCACTCGACGGCACATAACAACAACAACCACAACACATACAATTAGATCAATGTGAACTTATTGATTGAACAAATTTATTACACATATTTGGAACTTAAATGTCTAAAGTAGATTGGCAGGCTTTGTCACTTCTGAAATTTTTAGGAGAAAATATATTTTCATTTATTTGTTTTGCCTTTTACGGCTTCTAAGGAAGTCAAGGCAATCCTTGGCTAATGCTCCATGTTTTCATTTTCAAAACCAGAGTATAGCATCTCCCCGTGTGACTTGCTTGCTTCTTCCATTAAGTATCTTATGGTTACATTAGAGACACCCTGACAAATCAGGTTAATTCCTAGATTCTTAATGTAAATTCATCTACAATATTTTTTTTTTCTTTTAACCATTTTGTTATTGAGTTATCAGTCTTTTTCTTGTGGATACCCTATAACATTCTGTAAACTTTCATAATGAGACCCTTGTCTGAAAAGTTATTACAGAATAGTTTCCCCAGTTTGTAGTCTTTCTTTTCATCTTATTGAAAACATTTTTGATGCTCAAAGGGACTTGATATTTAGGAGGTTCCATTTGTCGATTTCATCTTCTCCTGGTTGTACATTTCTGGCTATATTTGACAAGCCTATTTATGACATAGGCTAAGTCTTCTGAGTTTGATCCCATTTTGTCTCTTAGGATTCTTCTGGTTTTAGACCTGGTATCTGATAAACCTTGAGTTGGTGTTTTTGTGTATGATGTGAAGCATGAGTCCTGTTTCAGTTTTCTTAAGTAGATGTCTAGTTTTACCAGTACCATTTGTTGAAGAGGTTGTCAATTGATAAATTTTGCTTCCTTATAAAATACCAATATACCATAACTAGATGGGTTGATTTCAAAGTTTTTTATTCTATTTCTTTGGCCTATGTGTCTGCCATTGTACCAATGTCATCTTGTTTTAGTTACTACAGTTGTGTAGTAGGTTTTGAGACATGTAAAGGAAGACATTTAGATGGGCAACAGAAACATGAGAAAATGTTCAAAATCACCCACAAGCAATCAGAGAGATATAAGTTAAAAACAAAACAAAACAAAACAAAACAATACAATTCCACTTCCTCACCCTGGTAGCAAAGTTTAACAGGGTAGCAAACAATAGATGCTGAAGAGAATGTGACATTGTTAGAATTCTCATGCATTGCTGGTAAAATTGTAAACGGTACAACTACTCTGGAAGACAGGCTGGGTTTTCCTCAAAAGGGAGAACATAGAAATCCCATATGACCTAGCTATTCCACTGTTAGGAATATATCCCCCCAAAATAAGAATTTAGGTACAAATGGACATGTGTATGCCTATGCATATAACAGCATTATTAACAATCGTTAAAAAAAAATAGAAACAGCCCAAATGGTCATCAACAAACAAGCAGATAGAGAAATTGTAGCACATTCACACTATGGAATACTATGCAACACTAAGGAACAATGATTCAATAAAATACTATAATATAGGAGAGGCTAGAGAGTATTATACTGAGTGAAATACATGTTATTTGTCTCATAAAGATAACTATTGTGTAAGACCAGCATTGTGAAAATAGAAGTATTACTAAGCAAGGTTTGTATGAGTGTTAAAAAAAGGAAGGAAAAAAATAGAGAAAATGTGAGAAAAGGGAGAAATCAGTAGCATAGCAGAGGTTTTTGGGCATATGACAGTGAAGGAATAGGAAAGAATTAGTTTGGACTTGAAAAGATGAGATGATGAAAATAG
>NW_006399938.1:2110544-2111871 GCF_000299155.1 Elephantulus edwardii | reverse complement strand
TCCAATAGCCAACCACAAATTGAGATACCCAGGAATGAAACTAACTAGAGACATAAAAGACCTTTATAATAAAAATCAAATAAATCAATAAAATAACTAAATAAATGGGAAAATGTTTCCTGTTCATGCTAGGAAGACTAAATATAGTGAAAATGACAATCCTACCAAAAGCAATCCACATGTTCAACACCAATTCTAATATAGATACTAAATGCATATTTCAAAGAGATTGAAAAGGAAATTTTTAAGTCTATTTGGAGAGGAAAATGACCCCAAATAAGCAAAGCACTTCTGAAAAACAAAAATGAAATGGGAGGCATAGTACTCCCTGACTTCAATGCCTACTACATAGTAGTAGGAACTAAAACACCATGGTACTGATAAAATGTCAAGGACATAAACCAAAGGAACAGAACTGAGAACCTAGAAAGAAACGGTCTATCTATGGTCAATTAATATTTGACAAGGAAATCAATCCTACCAAATGGGGAAATGACAACCTCTTCAACAAATGGTGCTGGTAAAACTGGACTGCTCGGGGCAGGAAACTAAAAGAGGATCCACATCTCCCACCATACACAAAAATCAACTCAAGTTGCATCAGGGACCTGGGAGTAAAGTGTAAAACCATAAAGTCCATAAGAGACAAACTGGAAGAAAACTTAGAAGGCCTAGACAATGGCATAAAGAGGCTGAAAACACACCTGGAAATGCCCAATCTGGGGAGGATAAAATCGATGAATGGGCTTTTCTACAGATTAAATATCTGTGTACATCAAAAATGTTTTCCAACAGGGTAAAAAGAAAACCAAGTCAATTGAAAAAACAAAACAAAACAAAAACAAAAAAACCCCCAAAATCACTTGGAAATACCATCTCAGACAAGAGTCTCATACTAAAACTTTAAAGACTACTACTGAACCTCCAGAGACTGATAGCTCGATTGTCAAATGAGCAAAAGACATGAAAGAGTTTTCACTGAGGAAGATACTGACATGGCCTGCAGACATGTGAAAAAATGCTCAAAATCACTGGCAATAAGAAAGATGCAAATCAAAACCACAATGATGATACCATCTCACTCAAGTAGCAACGGCAAAGGTTAGTAGGCAGCAAACAATAAATACTGGAGAGGATGTGGAGAGGTGGGAAGTCTCATACTCTGTTGGTGGTATTGTAAAATAGTTCAACCACTCTGGAAGGCAGTTTGGCCTTTCCACAAAAAGTTAAATATAGACATTCCCTATGATCCTGTTAAGTATATATCCCAAGGAGCTGAAAGAAGTGAACTGAAACACAAAAGGAGATCTACAGTTCAGTGTTCATA
>NW_006399938.1:2107041-2109884 GCF_000299155.1 Elephantulus edwardii | reverse complement strand
TAAAACACAATGAACTTTGTAAGCAAACTAATATAATTTTTTTTAAATTCTTTTGTCATGTAGGGAACACATTCACAGATTCTAGGGTTAAAGACATGGACAGAATGCTTGAATTTTACTAGCTTTATAATCAGTCATTTGAACTCTCTGGATTCGTTCTTTAATTTATTATACCAACACAAGATAGAATGTATGATAGCATTTGAACCTTTGCTACTATACACACATTCAAAACTCACTGCTCTTGAGTTGGTAACTACTCTTAACAACCCTCCAACAAGTTTGAGAGGCTGTAAATCATTATGGAAGGACACTTCATGTCTTCTTCCCATAGAGCAGCTGGCAGATTAGAATTGCTGCCATTTTTCATTAGCAGCTTTAAATGTACCACACTGTGCCACACTGAAGCCTTATTTTTGGTTAGCCAAGGTACAGTTTTGCGAGGCCTGAGAGATGTCTGAAGACAGTTCAGTCATAATATTAGGAAAATGTATAAGAAATGTAGAAGCCTTGCTGGCACAGCGGTTAAAGCTCTCATGTTCTAAATTGAAGGATGGCAGTTTGGAACCCCCTGTTACTCAAAAATATGACACTCTGCTTCCCTAAAGAATCACAGTCTTGGAAATCCTCTGGAGCAGTTGTTCTCTGTTCTATAGGACCACATGAGTCAGAATTTAGTGACTTACAGTGATTGGATGGGCTTAAGAAAAGAAAAAAAAATAGTCTTAAATGATTTTTAAATTATGTATGAGGGAGAGCTATTCTAAAAATCTTTTAAGACCACTTCTAAGATCTCTGGACCCAAACACTCTAGCTTACTGTATTTAAAATACTTTACTGTTTAACGATAATTTTTTCAACATTTACAAAAATCACAGCATATATTAAAAAAATGGCATGATCATGGGCAAGAACTAAGAAACTCACTTTGAAATAAAACTCCATTCCTTAACTGTAATTGTTGTTGTTGCTGTTATGTGCCATCGAGTCACTTGTGATTCATAGCTACCCTATGTACAACAGCTTTAAACCCTGTTAGATTATCCCTTGCCAATCTTATTGTCTCCAACATGCCTATCCCCATTACCCCAGTGACGGAATCAACCCATCTCTTCGAGGGTCTTCCTCCACCCTCCCAAGCATGAAGTCCCTCTGGTTCCTCCTTGCAACATGTCCAAAGTATGTCAGATGAAGCTTCAGAATCCTTGCCTTAAATCCATAATAAGAAAATCACTGATTTAGGATCAAAATGTAACATGTTTGTTTTGTATTATAAGCATGAAATATTAACTTTATAACTGAATATTAGTTGCTGAGTTATTTAAAAGGCACTGTTAGAAATCCTTGTTTAATATATCAAGTGGTATACTTTAACTTAGGGAGCTCTAGTAGCCTAGTTGTAAGAAGCTGCACTGCAATCCCAAAGGTATGTGGTTTTAATCCACCAGCTGCTTTGAGGAATCTTCTCTAGTGTTAATTTTTTTCTGGAAACCTGCAAGAGGGTCAGCTATGGGTTGGTCCTGACTTGACACACAAAAATAACCTCAAACTAACTATATTTGCAAGATATCCTGGGTTTTACCTACAGCCAATTTCCCACTAACACATATGCTTTAACTCATTTGTGTTATCTCCACTTCCCTGCATATATGCTGTCTTACATATTTAAAGGCAAGTGTTAATTTTCTTGCCCTTGAATCCTGGCCAACTTTAGTATTTTGCTGCTCCAGTAGATTATAAGGGGAGTAAAGTTTTGGGCCTGCTGAGATACCTATCAGAGATTCATAAAACATGCATCACACCACTACTTATATATTTCACCAAAAAAATCTTTAAAAAATAAAAGCATACTTATACTAAGAAGAATAAACTCAAAATGCACAAAATTGTTTTTTGTTTGTATTCTGTTATATCAGCCTTATAATATTGCCTTCAGAGAGAATTTTCCTTTCCTTGAATTTTTATTTGTGTAAAACTTTTAGAAATGTTCCCTTATTTAGCTATTCAACAAATGGAGAGGAAGGTAATAATAAGTTATATAGTATTATAATAAGTTGTAAAGGAAGTCTGTGATGTATACAAAGGCTTCAAATATTTTTCTGCTTTTCATTTCTTCATTGGGTAATAATGTAGTTCCATGTAATTAAATACAAATAGGCAGCAATTGGCCTAAGAAGATGAAATATTTCAGGATTTTCTCCAAGATTGGGCTGAAGTTCAACTGTGTAAAGCAAGGATTGTAATTAAATCATCATTCGCTTTAAATAATTTTAAAAGAGGTTATTTAGAAAGTATAATTGGACAAATGATTATTTTGGTATATAGAATTGTTGGTCAAATGTAGATATCAATGTCTGATAACTGCAGTAGTATTTTCAATGTGTAAGTATTAAAAATGAGTTAATATTTATATCACTTGCAGGTATACAACCTTAGTAAACACAGACTTGAATATACTTGGATAAGTTAAAAGAATTAAAGTATCACTCAGAAGTGGTAACACATTTGCAGTGACAAACTTTCTACTGATCTTGATTCTTAGAGTTATAGAGCTATATATTTATTAACTGCCTCTGACAAACCCTCAGGGGGTCAGCTATGGGTCGATTCTGACTCTGTGGTACACAACAACAATAGGAGGTGAAAACCAGTTGCTTTGTTATTTTAAAACAATCTTCTTAGACCTTATATGTTTGTAGGAGGATTGCTTAAATACTACTGAATCAGATACTATGAGGTCGTATTATTATGTGTTTTAACAAATCTTCCAATAACTCTGATATAAGCTAATACTTGAGAAAACCAGTCTTGCATAAATCCACACAAATCATAAATTTAAATAC
>NW_006399938.1:2105053-2106621 GCF_000299155.1 Elephantulus edwardii | reverse complement strand
TGAAGTAGTCACCTGGTAGGCTTATTTAGAAAGAGCTGGAAACCAGCACTGAACCACCAGTGGAAAAGCACAGGAGGAGATATATTGTGTGTTATACAAACTAATAAGGGAAATTTACTTAATTTTTAAGTGAATAAGGAATGAGTGGACTACTGTGTGGACATAAATCCTCTGACAGCACAGAAATTTTGTGAGCTACAGATGCAAAGGAAGTCTGTACCTCCTCACAGGCTTTTCTCCATGGACCTTCACTTCTTACTCATGAGCAAGGTTGTGTAGGTGATAGCACTGCAGAAAGCAGTGTAGGTGAAGAGATATTGTTAATTTCTGTGTTCTAGGTTTGGATAGAGACACTGAGGAAAGCATAAAGCACTACTGAAAAGCTCTGCCTAAGGAAATCTTCAGTGTCTTAAGAGAGGTTACAAAACTGGCTCTGCCCTCACTATGGTCAGAGGAGAAGTAAAAGTAAGACAAACAAACTAAAAAAGCCCAATAAAAACCCCAACAAAACAACAAAATAAACCCCAAAGCAAAAGTATATTCCTCCATGAAATAAGAAGCCTTCTTTGACCCCAAATAACTTAATGCCAATAACATCAGAAGTCTGTTAATAACAAAGGAAGGTGAAAAGACCTTTATCCAACAAGGAAGAAGGACAAAATGAGAGCTTGAGAGGAAGACAGAATTTAGATACTATGAAAATAAGAATTAAAAAAAAACCCTCAAGGCCAACACCATTACCTAAACATATAAGCCCTAAAGAAAAGACTGCATTAAAACAATAAAAGAGCCTCTTTCTCTTACCAGCAGACTGAAAACAAAACCAAGGCAAACCCACTGCCTTCAAGTCAATTCCAGCTCATGGTAAACTTCCATTAGGTCTGAAATTGCAGATTTTTATAGGAAGAATCTTTCCTTCCTTCCTTCTTTCTTTTCTTCCTTCCTTCCTTCCTTCCTTTCCTTTCTTTCTTCCTCCCTTCTCTCTCCTTCCTTCCTTCCTTCCTCCCGCCCTTCCTCCTTCCTTCCTTTGTTCCTTCTTTCCTCTCTTTTTCTCCCACTCATTACTTCTTTCAAAGAGCAGCTGATGTATTCAAATCAACATTTTTTTTGCTTAGCAGCCCAAGACATAGTATACCACCATCAGACTACAAGTACAAAATACTAACCTCCACTGAAGAGGAAAGAAAGTATAGAGAGAGTGATAAAGTAGTGATGTGAAGTTAAACAGGAGAGCAAAACATGAAATGTTTCAAGTGGCACTGAGAATGTATTGCGATAATGCAAGACCCTACCTTAAGCAAAAGGAATTTAAAGTCAATTGTGCAGTGAGAGAAAGTTTTAGGAACAAGAAAATACAAACTCAACTAAAATCCTTACTAGATACATCAGTGTCCTACATTCTAATAATGTTGTTGTTGTTGTTTTGGGCCGAGTCGATTGTGATTCATAGCGACCCTCTGTACAACAGCCCTAAACTCTGCTCGTTCCCGTGCCAGTCGCACTGTCTCCGATACACCCATCCTGATTATCCCAGTCACTGAATCAATCCACCTCATATAGCGTCTTCC
>NW_006399938.1:2103322-2104267 GCF_000299155.1 Elephantulus edwardii | reverse complement strand
ATTAGTATATTATATAATAATAATATACATTAGTAACCTAGCAGAAGAAGAAGTATGCCCACTTGGAGAATAAAGTAAAAAATTACGTTACTTCCAAAAAAGGGCAAGAAAATAAACTGCTAAGAGAAAAAGCAATCAGCAGAGAAATTGAAATCCAACGCTGATGTTTTAAACTAGCATATGGGATTTAATATACCTGGTTTTACATTAAACAACTCTAGTAAAAATCATTACAAAAAAGTGAATGATGCAAAAAAGCAAGTTATCCAAGTCTTTTGGATTACTTGCCCTTAAAAAGCTATCTGTAAACTTAAGCATATTAAGTGTTTCATAGAGAATTATTAAAATGTGATAGATACTTCATGAAACAAGCACACGCTGATGGGAAAATGGCCTCAATGGACTTGCTTAATGAAGGATTGCTATAAATTATTTTAAAAAATCTATGACATTAATAAAATGAGTTGTTAGAAATTACTGTGTTAACTACATCTCATAATATACAACATAATGAAATTCTGCCTAATTCTGCACTATCCTCACAGTGCTTAAAACATTGGTGTGGTCCCTTGGCCAACCTATCTAATTGAAAGTCTTCATCTTCATGAGTCCTCTACTTTTCATTGCATAATATCCTTCTCCAAAGACTATTCTTAATAGTAGACCCATGTATATGAAACTATGTCTTCATCATACTTGTATCCTCCCCACCTCCTGCCAAACATCCTTGCTTTTGAGAAGTTCTTCTTGGCTGTACTTCTTTAGGACAGATTTGTTTGATATTTTGACAGTCTATGATACATTCAATATTCTTCACCAACACAACAATTCAAGTTTCAATTCTTCCTTTTATTTAAATTAGTCTTTCATTGTTGCACATTTTCCTCCCTCTCTCTCCCTTCCTTCTCCCAAGTTTACTTTGCTATGCAATTCTTATTCCAGATT
>NW_006399938.1:2099936-2102552 GCF_000299155.1 Elephantulus edwardii | reverse complement strand
AACAACAACAACAACACATGATTAAATAGGAATGGTACAAAGATACAATTACCTTTCAAATACCTTTTTTACACATACTAGTATCCCATACTTTATCTAAGTGACTACTTCTTAAAAAAGATATTCCTGTGTGGTATGTACACAGATACACAGGGTCATAGCTATTTGACATATTTATATATTCAGAAAGCTGGACAATGACTAGGGATGATAGAAGGAGAGTTGATTCCTTTGAGCTGTGGTGCTGGAGAAGAGTACTGAATATACCATGGACTGATAGGAGAACAAACAAGTTCATCCTAGAGAGTGTGAGACCAGGCTGCTCCTTGGAGGCAAGATTCTGAAGCTTTGGCTGACATACTTTGGACATGTTGTAAAGAGGGACTATTCCTTGGAGAGGGACATCATGTTTGGGAGGGTGGAAGGACAGTACAAGAGAGGAAGACTCTCCATGAGATGCACTGATTCAGTGACTGAGCTAATGTGAATATGTGTGTCAGAGACAGTAAGATTGTCAAAGGACAGAGCAGAGTTTAGGGCTGTTGTACATTGGGTCACTATGAGTCACAGGCAATTGAACAGCACATAACAACAACAAAACCAACATGTATGTGTGTATAATTAGGAATTTAACTTACTAAAGTTTATTTTTAATATCAATTTAGCTATTCCTTTAAAAATTAGTATTAAGACAATATTTACATGGAGATATAAAAAATATCAATAAATAGACTTTGTCCAAAGTATATTTAACTTTGTTAAGTAAGCTTTGGAATATTCACTGATAAAGATGATCTATTATTTTAAAGGAAGGAACAATCTTCTGACGAAAATAGATTACAAATAAACTCGTAATAGAGAAAAGATTATTATCTTAAGGAAAACTCCTTTTTTGATGTAGGTGTGGATAGATCTGAATTCATGTGAATTATAATAGTAAAGAAAGATGACTAGTCAAAATAAATTTATGGTTAAAAAAATGACTGCTGTCTGGGGATTGAAAATAATTAAAATTAGAAAATATGGAATATTAACAACAGCCCTGACTAACCTGTGCAGAAAGATTCATGCTTTCTCACAAAAAGTTACACTTTCATTATTAACATATAGTAATGAAATAATATTATTGTTAACATTTTCCTGCAATTTTGAAGTTTATATTATAAGTACAATGAGGATGAATTTAAATCCCTGCTATAGTCCAAAGTACAAATTTAAAAAGTAGAGAAGAATAAACTACATCTTTTTGAGTTTTAGTAGTAACCCAGTGACAGAAAAATCAGTCTTTACTGAGGTTGATCAGTGCTAAAATCTCGATATTCTTATGATTGCAATTCAGTGAGTAAGTATTCTATTGTTTTCCGGATGAATTTATAATTTTTCTATTGTTGTTTTTTTATTTATTTTTACCATTTTAATCATCTTTACCAATCATTTTAAAAGTAGCATCAATTATTTTACAATAGCTTCTGCGATGACATTTAAAGCAATCAGATTTATCCATGAGAGGGTTACACCGGGCTGCTCCTTCTGGGGCTTCATCTGACATAATTTGGACATGTTGTAAGGAGGGACAGGTCCTTGGAGAGGGACATCATGCTTGGGAGGGTGGAGGGACAGGGCAGGAGGGGAAGACCCTCTATGAGGTGGACTGATTCAGTGACTGGAATAACCGGGATGGGTGTGTCAGAGGCAGTGCTATTGGCACAGGATAGAGCAGGGTTTAGGGCTGTTGTACACAGGGTCTCTATGAGTCACAAGCGACTTGACAGCACAACAACAACAACAACAGCATATCACTGGTCTGTCCATTTGCTGTAGAGGCAACTCACGGTTGCTGTGATGCTAAATACTGTGACACTGATTTGTCAAATGTGATAATGGTTACCCATGGTGGACAGTGCTTGGTGGAGCTCCCCAATTATAACAAGCTTGGAAGCAGGAGTGGCATCCTCTTCCAAAACAGCTTGCCTCCAGAAACTCTATGAACATGGAGAAATGATGAAAGTTATACAATTGTTCAGGTCTTTCATTCATAGGGTCGCTCTCAGTCGTCTACGACTTGAAGGCACTTAAGAACAACAACAAACAGCAACAGGATGTCACGGTGAGGCACCAATGCGTTGATATCAATACAATTTGATTTAACAAGGAAATCAAGGATTTGTTAATGTAAGTAGGACAGAAAGAGAATGAAATTCTTTTCCAGCTAATTGTTAATTCAGTTCAATTAAACAAACATCCACTTTATTTCCACATGGTAGCTATGAGATGCATAGGTAGTGAGCTCAATAAAAAGAAGAATCACTTACTAATTTGATTCGGTGGCCAGGAGTGGCGCTAATTTCCCACGTGCATTCCTTCCTGCTTGGGTACTTGTCTGGCCAGTTGGGGCTAGTGATGATGCCACTTGGACTATGGATTTTCTGTTCACATTCAGCTGTGCAAATAATGACATTATCAGTTAGTGAGGAAATCTAGACCAAGATTGGACCTGAAAGCTAGCAGCCAACTAAAACTTTTAACTATCTCAATCTCTTCACCATCCATACTGAAGCTGCCAATTGACCCAGTGGTGAGAATATTTGTTTTCTTGATGTTGAGCTTCAATCCATA
>NW_006399938.1:2097491-2098684 GCF_000299155.1 Elephantulus edwardii | reverse complement strand
TAAGCTCTGATTTTTTATGATTTTGTATAACTGAATTATAATAAAAATAAATAAAACCATTATGAAAAAAACCAACTTTGATATATGACCATATTTGTGTCATAATTGAATAGAACAAGTGTAAACTCAGGATATTGTGAGAAAACTAACTGTAGTTTTGATTTACACGAAATAATAATTAAAGTTTTCAAATGTACCTTTAGTAATTATCCTTTCAGGAGAATTATAAATACAGTTAGAGTTGAAAATTCAAGAAAAGAGTCTCAAATAGAAAAATAAGAATGGACTATTTTTTTTTCATTCTTATTTACCTCATAGTGGCTGAGGAAATAAGATAATTGTTTTTCTTTTTGCTTGAATGATGTTTTGAAAGGCTTGGAGACAAGAACCTGTCGCCTATTATGCTACTACTATAGTTCATTTTGTCAAAGCTGTGACTTAAATCTTAATTTTACCATAGCTGCATTTTCAAATGTCTTTCCTTTGGTAGGCAGTTGATTTTGATACTTTTGATATTTAAAGTGATAACACTCATGAAGCACATTTAAGACATATTATTGTGAGGAAAATTTCACAAAATGCTAAACATTTTGCAGAAGTTTAAATATAGATGCTGTGCCAAGGTCTCTTTCTGTTAAGACTTGGGGAAAATGTAGTGCCTTTCTGGATCACAGATGGCATCAAAGCAGCTATTATGTCTGCTATATAAAGTTATTCTAATGCCACTCATGTGTGAACTGCTGAACTGTTAGGCAATACTGTAAGGCTTCAAACAGCAAGCCTGGAATCTGTCAAATTCCGAGAAAGTTCGTCTTGAAATTTAGAAATAGTATTCATTGATATGATGATGTACTCTATTTAGAAGCACTGCTTTATCCAATCTGCATGAACTTGTAAGTGCTCTTACATAAAAGAAGGAATACTCTTATCCTTACCTTCCTTGCAGTCATGTTTATTTTCATGTAGCACAAATCCATTACGGCACTGACACATGTAGCTCCCCATTGTGTTCACACATTCATGTTGACACCCTCCATTGTCCTTAGAACATTCATCTTTGTCTAGCAAAGAAACAACCCCATAGTTTAGTAAACAGCTTTAAAAACAAAAGTAAAAACAGCATTTCAAAATATGATCATTAAGCTGTGGTTATGACAAAGGATAAACTTAAGTCAGAGCTCCCTTTAACTATT
>NW_006399938.1:2096410-2097286 GCF_000299155.1 Elephantulus edwardii | reverse complement strand
TGTTACCCATTTATTGTTTAGCTGCAAGCGTGTACCATGAGTTAAATTTCCAAGCAAAGCAAATTGTGATCTTTCACTTCTGTGTTGGTTTCTGTGTTGGAGGAGAGAAAGTCGACCAATGTTTTTCCAGTGAATCTAATTATTATCAATTAAAAATTAATTAACAATTGTGATAATTTTAATTAAGGCAATAAATTAAACTTAAGTAGATGGAAAGATTTCATTTTATTAACCACAGTATATAAACAACAGCTGAACAATTTTTTAAGATTAGTGTGCAATTATTTTTTTGAAATCACAGTAATATACTGTAGTTGACTTTTAAAAATTATTATTACCTTTGTAACTGTGCTTAGCATCAGTTAATCTGGATATTTTGTAATATTGCAAAACAGAAAAAGGCACTGTTAGACTACTTTAACAAAGAGATTTAATCTACAAAGTTTAATCTATTTGTTATTAAGTAATCGTAATCTCCTTGATGATCTTTTGTGTACTAGAAGATAGCAGTTAAAATAGGAAATACGAGGTTTAATAAATAAGTAACAAATTCAATACAAGGAAAAAAGCCAAATAAGATTAACAGGCAGTCAATCCAGTAAGAATCATAAGCCACTGTGCTTTGTCACTCAGCTGTCATTCCATGGCTGACTTGTCCATTAAAGTAAAAACTTGCAGAATGCACCTGACATGCATATATGAATCTTTCAGACACCCGTCACTTCCAGAGAGAATTAAAGAATATGTTACAGAGCGCGTTAGGCTTCCGATGGCGTTTAGGAATTGCGACGTCCTGTTACCGGTATCCTGGGTAGCGCTTCTCCAGGACTAGACCCATCAAGGAAATTTTCAGAGTGCCACAATGGCAGAAAATGG
>NW_006399938.1:2090019-2095685 GCF_000299155.1 Elephantulus edwardii | reverse complement strand
TACTGGATAAAGTCAAAGATGCAAATAATGGTAATCTGCAACTAAGGAACAAAGAAGTGATATGGGAAGTATTGGAAGGAGAAGTGGAAAAGGGAGCATTAAAAAAAATCATGGAAGATCAGCAAGAATCCCTGAACAAATGGAAGTCAAAAGGTCGCAAATTTAAAGGAAAAGGAAAGGGAAATAAAGTCGCCCAGGCTGGTTCTACTAAAGGAAAAGTACAGTTTCAGGGCAAGAAAACAAAATTTGGTAGTGATGATGAATGTGAGGAAAATGGTGCAGCTGGTACATTGAAAAGAGCAAGAGAAGAAACCGGAAGAGAGGAACCTGCATCAAAACAACAGAAAACAGAAAATGGCACAGGGGACCAGTAGTTAAATATATATTAATTAGCTTTTAAAAAGAAAAAAAAAAGAATATGTTACAGTTATACCAGAAGTTATACTGAATCCAAAATTTCCACTATCAACTTGTTTTTCTACTGAAGAATTTATTTTATGCTATATTTGATTTTTAGTCAATATTTACAAATAAATAAACTTTATCAAATCAAGTCATCCTACAATAACACAATCTAGTTAATGTGATACGGGTTTTTTTTCTTTTAAAAAAATTTTATTAATTTTAATCAACATTTACAGAGATTTTGGATTTTCATTCATCCATTGTTGCACTTTTCTCCTTGCCCAGCCCTCCCCCCCAACTCAGTTCACTCTTCTTTTTTTTTAAATTTAATTAAGTTTGTTTATTTTTCATTTCAATGAACATCTACAGAGATTTTGGAATTCCAGTTTTCTAGATTGTTTTCGTTGTTGTTATGTGCTGCAGGTTGCTTGTGACTCATACCGACCCTCTGTACAACAGCTCTGAATCCTATTCTATCTTTAGCCAACCCCATTATCTCTGACACACCTACCCCCATTATGCCAGCTATTGAATCAATCCATCTTATCAAGGGTTTTCCTCTCTTGTGCTGTCTCTCCACCCTGAGAAGCATGATGTCCTTCTCCAAGGACTGGTCCATCCTTGCAACATGCCCAGAGTATGCCAGACAGCTTCAGAATCCTTGCCTCCAAGGAGCAGCCTGGTTCCACCTTCACCGTGATACACCTGTTTGTTCTCTTAGCAGCCCATGGCTTAGTCAATACTCTTTTACAACACCACAGCTTAAAGGCATCAATTTTTTCTTCTACCACTAAGTCACTGTTCAGCTTTCCAATGAACAGCAAGTAACTGAGAAGACCATGACTAGATCAGATGCATGTCTGGATTCGTTTCCAGATTGACATTATTGCTCTCTGAAAGCAGATATTCCCAGTGAAAGTCGTTTTTTAATATCCTGGCTGCTGGTACCAGGAGTGTTGATTGTGGAGACAAGCAAGATGAAGCTGTCAACAATCTCAATCTCTTCACCATCTATCATTATGCTGCCAATCGGTTCAGTGATGAGAATCTTTGTTTTCCTGATGTTGAGCTTCAATCAGTATTGATGGCTGCAGTCCTTGACCTTCTTCAGCAAATGCCTCAGGTCTTCCTCACATGTTATAGCACATATATGTTTAAGAGATATATTTATGTATTGGTAAAATGTAAGCATTCAAATTTATATGACAATCTCAAAGTTTTAAAGAATCTAATGCAATCAGAATTCATATACTCTATGCCAATAAGAAACAACATGATAGATGGAGAAAATAGAAATGATAAACTATTTCATCTTGTTTGGAGTCACAATCAACACCCTTGGCATCATCAGCTAAGAAATTAAAAGATGCATTGCATTGAGATATTCTGATGTCAGGAAACTCTCCAAGGTATTGAAAAGCAAGGACGTCAATTTGAAGATTAAGATGTACCCAATGGAAAGAAAAAACATATCTGATCCAAAACTGAAAGTTAGACAGTGATTAAGAATGAAAGAAGAAGAAATGATAACTTTTATTTGTGGCATTGAAGAAGAGTGCTGAATAATCATCACTGCCAAAAGTACAAACACATAAGTTTTACAAAAGGTACAGACCTGGCCTCCTTGAAAGTAAGGATAATGAAAATTTGTCTTGCTTTAGGCATGTTGTTAGGAGAGGTTAGTCCTTGGGAAGGCCTATGATGCTTAGAAAGGTCTTTGAAGGAGGGAAAGACTCACAATGAAATGGATTTACACAGTGATTAATTACAGTAAACTCAAGTATACCAGCGATGGTCAGAATGGCGCAGAATAGAGCATGGTTTATAACCATTGTTCATGGTCAACTCGATAGTACTTAAAAATAACATTAGCATATATCTTTGGCATATGTATCCCTTTTCTCACTTACTCTGGATACTAATGGGGGAGCATATAATAAAAAATATTACTTTCAAAAGAGTAATAATATCAACTGTATAAGAATCAAGAATATAGTAGAGTAGTCCAATAAACTTAATTTTGAAGTAATTTATGACAATCTGAAAACTCATTTACCTTTCATTTGTATAAAAAATAGAATTATTGTTCTTGATGTATGAATAATCATACATAAGATGCAGATGATAAATCACCATCCTGTTACCTACTTATAATTTAAATTTCTAGTGGAAAGGAAAGTTGCTCGTTTATATTTTAAGGTTGTTTTTAACAGTCAGTAATGATAAGTGAAGATACATAAGGTTGAGTGTAAAATCAATTAAATTTTTATTATATCTTTTTACAGCCATTTGTTCACATTTATACTTTGCTAATAATAAGAGAATAAATAAAAGAGAGGAAAATACCGAGGATGATCAGAAAAGGTATTATATAGTTCTTTCTGTGAAAGTATAGAATCATTTCACTTTTCAGTTGGCTCTGGTCTCTAGTTTTCATTCTTAAATTTGACATTATCTAATTGAATCAATGTCATTTGAAAATTAAGGGTTAGAAAATTGGTTGCTAGAATACATTCATGGGTTAATTGAAAACTTTAGCAAAAATTCAAAACTGGACTAATCAAAATAACTAACAGCAGCAGGGGAAAGTTCTCATGTGTAGCAAAGTAGCATATAAAACTGTGCCTCCATATAGGAAACAGTCATATGTAAAGTCCAATAAATCATTGGAATATCTATCTAGATGTGTGACATCATGCAGAAGAAGACAGTACACTGTTATAAATAAAATGACTTAAATTTTGTGTCAAATTCCATAATGGTTACCCATCACGGACAGTGTTGTAGGAGCTTCCAGATTGATTCAGGTTTGGAAGCAGCAGTGGTATCCATTTCTAAACCACATGCCTCTGGAAACTCTATGAACACAGAGAAATTATGTTAATTATACAAAAGAGTTCAGGTCTTTTGTTCATAGGGTCGCTATGAGTCATTGTCTACTTGAGAGCACTTAACCACTGCTAAGTGAGACTAGTATTGTTATATTTTGGAGGAACATTCTTCTACTTTGTATATCACTCTTTGTCAATTTGCTGTACTGAGGCAATCTAGGTTTGCTTTGATGCCAACTTTGTGCTACAGGGGTGTCAAATGTCATAATGGTTTCCCAATGTGGACAGTGTTTGGTGGAGCTCCCAGTTGTAAAACATGTTTGCAAGCTGGAGTGGCTTCCACTTCCTAAACCAACTGCCTCTGCAAACTCTATGAACGTCGAGAAATGACGTTAGTTATAGAAAGGCATATAGTTATAGAAAGGTCTTCTGTTCACAAAGTCACCATAAGTCGTGCTTAACTTGATGACAACCAACAGCAACATATACAAGTGAGATTTAAAAAACAGACATAAAATCTCCAAACACATATGGGAGTTTTTATTGTAAAAAGTCACCAGACTACAGAGAGGCTGTGATTAACCTAACTAACGTGATTGACTTATATTTCAACTTCACTTTACCTCTTTTGGACACAGGTATTGTGAACAACTAAAGTCTAAGGGAAAGAGAAGAGAGAAAGAATGTAAACTTTAAAAGTCACTCTTTTATAGTGTCTGCATAATAAACTTTAAAAGTAAGAATTTTATCAATAATTTATGAGAAATTTTCTAGCATTTTCATATGGTAGGAAAAAAATAAATAAACTTTATTGGTGAGAAAAACAAATGTCTAGTTTAATAGAATTAAAACATTCATTTTCTGAAAATTAAAATGGGCACTATCTTCTGAATAGATATATCTGCTTTCCAATATTCTATGTTAGATGAAGGAAAGGTCCAATATTAATGGGAAGGAGGTAGTATTTTCCCATCTGATGTCCAAAGTAAACTTCTAAAAAAGTCAGAGGGTGTCAGTTTATGAATAATACATTCTGGAATGAACTGAGGTAGCAACCTGTATCAAGGTCTTGCAAGATTAAAAAATAAAAACTTTCTCTTTGCAGCAAGCTTCCTTATCTGTAGGTAAAAGAAGTAAATGAAGCATACACAAGAACAGAAATATATGTAAGCAAATATTCTCACACTAAATATGCAGGATCTAACTGAGCATGTGTATGCATAGTTATACATGCACACACAATGATCAAGCGTGCATGAATGAATGTATGTACACACACATGCGCACATCAAAACAACAAACCACCCAGTAAACATGCAAATTCAGAAAAGTACTAAAGACCTCTACAGAGAGCTAAAAGCGAGATTACTTTTCCTTTTGATATGTAATGTAATGTAATGACTAAAAATGAAATGTAAATGCTATAAACTGTGAAGAGTTGGAAGCAACAATAAAAATCATCAAGGAAATTTTTAGTAAAATAATTATTCGTGAATAATCAGAGATATTTAAAAATTTTTTTAATTGCCAGGTTGATTTTTTTCCGCAATCAGCTATTATAACTCCGCGAAAGCAAATAGGTACACAAAGATTCTTTTTTACACAAATATTGATACACAGTGAAAGGGTATTAATGGCTTGAAAGCTCACATGCCCCTTTATCTAATTTCTATATTTTTAATAGACAGAGAAGACCTGAAAGCCAGGTATTATTTCATTTCTATATCCTCAGAAAAAGCACTGGGTCCACTCGTGATAGTTATATCACATATCCATTAGATCTGTCCCTCAAAAGTAGGATTAAAAGAGATAACGCAGCAGAGGTCATACTGAGAGTTTTCACTATTAAAAGATTTGCTAAAAAAGTAGAATTTATACAATCTACTCTCGTTTACTAAAATTATTTATTCCCAAAGAATCAGTTTTATTATTAACATTTGAAAGCATGCCAAGTTTCACAAATGTTGTTCATTTAAACACATAAAATACAACTAGTTTGTACTTTGAGGTTAACTCTTTTTTATATAAGTTTTACCTCATTACCTAAAACAGCAAGCTGAATTGTTTATACTTCTATACACTTAAATACAAAAATTCCAACATAATTTCATAGAAAAGTAAGTTTAAATAGCAAAGAATGTCTGCCTTGAGCATTATGCTGTTTTTTTTTGCATTATACTCTTTTAAAGCCTATCTAAATTTGTAATAGTTGTTGTTGTTATGTGCCGTCAAGTTGTTTGCGACTCATAGCGACCCTATGTAAACAGCCCTAAACTCTGCTCTATCCTGTGCCAATCTCACTGCCTCTGACACACCCATTCCGATTACCCCAGTCACTGAATCAATCCACCTCATAGAGGGTCTTTCCCTCTTGCACCGACCCTCCTGCCTCCCAAGCATGATGTCCCTCTCCAAGGACCTATCCCTCCT